>NC_084598.1:44493549-44611049 GCF_033807715.1 Cololabis saira
TGGATGAATGATGGATGGATGATGGATGGATGGATGAATGATGGATGGATGAATGATGGATGGATGATGGATGGATGGATGGATGATGGATGGATGATGGATGGATGATGGATGGATGATGCATGATGGATGGATAGATGGATGATGGATGGATGGATGATAGATGGATGGATGGATGCATGATGGATGGATGATGGATGGATGATGGATGGATGATGGATGGATGGATGATGGATGATGGATGGATGGATGGATGATGGATGGATGATGGATGGATGGATGGATGATGGATGCATGATGGATGGATGATGGATGGATGGATGGATGATGGATGGATGGATGGATGATGGATGGATGATGGATGGATGGATGGATGATGGATGCATGATGGATGGATGATGGATGCATGATGGATGGATGGATGGATGATGGATGGATGATGCATGATGGATGATGGATGGATGATGGATGGATGGATGGATGATGGACGGATGATGGATGCATGATGGATGATGGACGGATGATGGATGCATGATGGATGCATGATGGATGGATGGATGATGGATGGATGGATGGATGATGGATGGATGATGGATGGATGGATGCATAGATGGATGGATGGATGGATGATGGATGGATGGATGATTGATGGGCGGATGGATGAATGATGGATGGATGATGGATGGATGGATGAATGATGGATGGATGAATGATGGATGGATGATGGATGGATGGATGGATGATGGATGGATGATGGATGGATGATGCATGATGGATGGATAGATGGATGATGGATGGATGATGGATGGATGATGGATGGATGAATGATGGATGGATGATGGATGGATGGATGAATGATGGATGGATGAATGATGGATGGATGATGGATGGATAGATGGATGATGGATGGATGGATGGATGATAGATGGATGGATGGATGCATGATGGATGGATGATGGATGGATGATGGATGGATGATGGATGGATGATGGATGGATGATGGATGATGGATGGATGGATGGATGATAGATGGATGGATGGATGCATGATGGATGGATGATGGATGGATGATGGATGGATGATGGATGGATGATGGATGGATGATGGATGATGGATGGATGGATGGATGATGGATGGATGATGGATGGATGATGGATGGATGGATGGATGATGGATGCATGATGGATGGATGATGGATGGATGGATGGATGATGGATGGATGGATGGATGATGGATGGATGATGGATGGATGGATGGATGATGGATGCATGATGGATGGATGATGGATGGATGATGGATGGATGATGCATGATGGATGGATGATGGATGGATGATGGATGGATGATGGATGCATGATGGATGGATGATGGATGGATGGATGGATGATGGATGGATGATGCATGATGGATGGATGATGGATGGATGATGGATGGATGATGGATGGATGGATGATGGATGATGGATGGATGATGGATGGATGGATGCATAGATGGATGGATGGATGGATGATGCATGATGGATGGATGATGGATGGATGATGCATGATGGATGGATGGATGATGGATGGATGGATGGATGATGGATGGATGATGGATGATGGATGATGGATGGATGGATGGATGGATGATTGATGGATGGATGGATGGATGGATGATGGATGGATGGATGGATGGATGATTGATGGGCGGATGATGGATAGATGATGGATGGATGGATGGATGGATGGATGGATGGATGGATGATGCATGATGGATGGATGGATGATGGATGGATGATGGATGGATGATGCATGATGGATGGATGGATGATGGATGGATGATGGATGGATGATGGATGATGGATGATGGATGGATTGATTAACTGATGGATGGACGAATGATGGATGGATTGATGGATGGATGGATGGATTAACTGATGGATGGATGAATGGATGGATGGATGGATTAACTGATGGATGGATGAATGGATGGATTGATTAACTGATGGACGGATGAATGATGGATGGATGAAGGATGGATGGATGGATGAATGGATGGATGGATTGATTAACTGATGGATGGATGAATAATGGATGGATGAATGGATGGATGAATTGATTAACTGATGGATGGATGAATGGATGGATTATAATGCTAATTTGCTGAATAGGCTCCCGCTGATCCAGAATGCAGCAGCACGAGTGCTGACAGGAATCAGCAGGAGAGACCACGTCTCTCCAGTGTTAGCGTCGCTCCATTGGCTACCCGTAAAATTCAGAATCCAATTTAAAATTTTATTATTTGCGTATAAAGCCCAAAACGGCTTAGCTCCACAGTATTTACAAGACCTGATAGTGCCTTATGTTCCTGTCAGAGCTCTCCGTTCTCAGAGTGCAGGTTTACTCGTAGTTCCTAGAGTATCTAAATGTAGATTTGGAGGGCGGGCGTTCTGCTATCAGGCACCATTACTATGGAACCAACTTCCAATCTGGGTTAAGGAGGCTGACACCACCTCCACCTTTAAAACTAAACTTAAAACCTTTCTGTTTAGTAAAGCCTATAGTTAGTGTTTAGTAAACCTCTAGCTGGTGTTGGTAAATCTCTAGGTAGTGTAAACTCTAGTGTGTTAGAGTCAGTAGTCATAGTTGCAGCTATAGAACAAAACTATAATAGTTAGTCTCAAATATAGCTTGGTGGTAGATATGCTGCTATAAGCCTATGCTGCAGGGGGGACATGATCCGCTGGGCGGTGCCTCTCACCCTTCTTCTCCTCTCCTTTTCCCTTCCTCTCTTCTCCATTTCCATTTTTATTTATTATAAGTATAGCTATCATTTTTGTCCATCGCTCCTCTAGTTTCTTGTGCTGGCCCCCCTTTTTTTTCTCTTCTGCGCCCCCATGGATGGTTGGATCAGGATCTGGACCCTAGTGGTCTGTAAAGGAACTGCAGGTCTGGATCCAGATCTGTAGTTTTCCTTTTCACTTCCATAAAAACAGCGTAATTATTCATGTGAACTGAAGAACAGAGTAAATATGTAAATGATCACATGACTCCGGTCTCAACCTCCCAGATGGAGCTAACCGCTAACCGCTAACCCCCCCCCCCCCCCCCCCCAGGTAATTCCTGCACAGACCTGTCACAGGTAGATCACCTTTCATCGCCGTGGTAACCACAACAAGCAGCTTCTCATGACATCAGCAGTGTTTGTGCTGAGTCAGGGATCAGCTTCACGCTCACCGCCGCTACCGCAGCCGTCGTCATGGTGACGCCGGCAGTTATCGTCATGGTGACGCCGGCGTGCTGAATGTGCATGTTTAGGGTAAATGCTGCAGGTCCAGTCACTGGACTAAACTGGCACCAGGGATAAGACCAGCGTCGTCACCTGTCCCTTAAAATACGGAATCTTTACATAATTGGGAATTAAAAGTTGCGTTCCGTATTGAACCAATACAGACATATATTATTATGCTCTTATTTATTGATATCATAATAAACAGGTGAAGGTGTGAAAATTTGAATATATTGCAAAACTTCATTCGTAGTAAATTCAACTAAAGGTGAAACAAATATATGATTCACCACTACATTCAAAGAGATATTTCAAGCTTTTATTTGTTATAATTTTGATGATTATGGCTCACAGTTTATGAAAACCCCAAATAAAAAATCTCAAAAAATTAGAATATTTTACGAAACAATTAAATCATCAAAATTATAACAAATAAAGGTTTAACATATCCTGCTTTGCATGTAATGAGACTATGTAATGTATTAGTTTTGCCTTTTAACATGAATTATTGAAATAAATGAACTTTTACACCATAATCTAATTTTCCGACCTTCATTTGTTGGCTATATTTATTATATATATTTATTATATTTACCTGCATACAGAACATCTGGGCTGATGTGGACGTACGTAGCATAGGAGGCTAGTTCAGTCGCTATATAGTTGTCTGTCTGTACAGTCGTGCAAGTTCAATGCAATTAAAGCACTTTAGACTTTAAATCAAAGCATTTAGTTTTTTCATATAAAATAAATACATTTCTATGCAGTTTAGAAGTTTTTGGGATGTCCCTTTTTTTGGCGCCTGCGCTGCTGAAATCGGGGCGACCATACTGGGACCAGTGACGGGTCCCCCCCCCCGGTGGTGTGTTGCCTAGCAACCATGGGTGTAGCGTGGCCGAGTCTCACCCGTCTCTCCCTCTCTCTCCTCCAGTTCGGCGCTGAGTTCCGGCGGTTCTCCCTGGACCGGTCCAAGCCGGGCCGGTTCGAGGAGTTCTACGGGCTGCTGCAGCACGTGCACCGCATCCCCAACGTGGAGCTGCTGGTGGGCTACGCCGACGTGCAGGGAGACCTGCTGCCCATCAACAACGACGACAACTACGTCAAGGCCATCTCCACGGCAACGCCGCTGCTGCGGCTGTTCCTGCAGCGCCGAGGTAAACCCGGATTCACACGGAACACGTCAAAACCCAGATTCACACGGAACACGTCAAAAATCACCTGTGGAGGCTCGGGACGCCTGTATCGCACCGCTAGCTATAGTCTGTCAACGCCTGCAGTGGGCGGTGCTTACGGTGGGCGGGGCTTATAGTGGGCGGGGCTTTCAAGCTGCTCTGCAGAAATGGGGGGAAACAAGTCCATAGAACAGGGGTATTCAACTAGAATAGGCCGGGGGCCACATCTGCAAAAGGACTGTATGGAGGGGGGCGCTCTGCGTTCGCGCACAAAGCGCGCAGGCGGAAAATTTGGGGGTTTTCAAAATGTATTTTGCACTCAAAGACAGGAGAATATATCCGTCTAGTTTACATAATAATTATGTATTAATTGTCTCCAGATTTAGTCATTGTGAATGTTAAATATAATATTCAGATAAAGAAATATTATTTTAAATGCAAGTTCATTTTGAAACCATGCATTGTGCAAACTTAATGAGGTTGGTATTGACCTACTTTTAATAAAACACGCCATAATGACAAAGCACCACTTTCCACCAAGATTTCCTTATTTGAATATTATATTAAGCATTTTAGTCCATAGTAGCCACCAGTTTGTTATAAATAAGCAACCAAAATATTAACCATAAGCTCCTTTATTTATGACACATCTGTGCTTTATATCAGCAAAACAAAACAATCACATGAAATTATAGGAGGATTAGAAGTTCATCTGAAATGTAAAGTCCTCATTTAGAGATTCAAATGAAAAAAGATTTCCAGCCAATCCTAGAAGTCTAATGATGTCAACAAGTCCTCTAAACAACGGAGGTTAATCACGATTAATGTGACAAACATTATCACCAAATCTGAAGTAGTAAAAAACATCTCAAACAGAGATTAACATGTACAAACACTGTCCAATGAATCATTAACCAACTGAAGAGGCACCAAGCATCTGAAACTATTATTAATGAACAAAATGCGATATGTAAACCATGTTAGTTTCGCTTACTTCACCACCGGCCGGAAGTGACATTTCATTTTCATTTCATTTTATTCTTTATTTCATTCAAAAAACAAAACAATTTAATACAAACACAAATACAAATGTTCCTAACTTATGAATGAAAAGGGAGCAGAAAGAAGAAGAATCTTATCTGATCTGCCCCTTTCACAAATAACATAAATTAATAATAATTAAAAAACAAAAAACTAAGTGAATAAAAACAACTAAAATAAAATTAAAATAACATTAAATAAAATTACCACCGCCTACGGGTATGTCAATCAAACTCAACATTTTTCGTTATATCTCCTTAACATACAGGTTTTAATTGTTCTTTTGAATGTAATGTTTGATTTGGATTCTTTGTTTTCTTTATTCAGATTGTTCCATAAACTGATTCCTTTCACAGAAACACAACGTTCCATCAATTTAGTCCTGCATCTTGGTTTTATAAAAATCTCTGTTCCTTTTAAGTTATACTTGCTTTTTCTTTTTTCAAATCTTTTCTGAATGTTGATTGGTAAATTTTTTTTATGAGCTTTAAACATAATTTGCAGAATACTATAGTCTACTAGTTCATGAAATTTCAACAAATTTAACTGAAGGAATAATGGATTTGTTGGATCTCTATATCGTTTTCTACTAATTATCCTTTTTAACATTAAATGCAACTATATAAAACGATTTAATATATGTTAAAAACATTAATAACTAGGTATGAAATATGACCAGGGGCCACATTAAAACTCCCGTGGGCCGCCAGTTGAATATCCCTGCCATATAGCCTCCATATATATATATAGCTGCACATCTTCAGTTTCCTATTTCACCATGGATCACACTTTGGGACGCCACCTTCATATTTTTAGTTATTTCCGCATAGGTAAGAGAGAGTTTGATGCTCCTTAACCAGTTTGGTCCTGGATCAACATCAACCATCATCGTTGGTCCCGGTGAAGCTGCAGTCTGTCTGGGTGAACACTGACACACCGGGTCCCAGCGGATTTGGTTTAAACTGTGTTTTGTGATTAATAAGCACAGTTTTTTATTATTATTTTGTGTTGGATCGATGTAGCAAATAAAATCGTTCAGACCATCCAGCTCCTCAACCATCAGTTATTGTTTCACATGAGCAGTTCAGGTAAAAAACATTTAGTTCAGGTAAAAACATTTAGTTCAGGTAAAAACGGCAGTCAAATCAGCAAAAATGTCAGTTTTCTGGATGAAATATATTAATTCCTGATAGAATAAGTTTGTTAGTGACAGCCCTGCTCATGTACGCATGTGAATGAGTGGACGTTTCTACATGAAAGTACAATCTGCATTGGGGGTTCTCGCTTCGGGAATCCCGGTCTGTGATTGGACGCTGCCTCGGCGTCAACGCTGCTCATTTGCATAAAGTTCAGATTTTTCAACTTCAAATTGACGCTCTGGACGACTAACGAATCCAGGGTCAGAGGAACCGAGCAGCGAGCAGCGGGTTCTGTTCCCGTCTGTTCCCGTCTGACGGGTTTGAGGCAGAAGTGCAAACAAGGATGTTATTCTGATCAGGGGGTGAAACACGATATTAGAGCTGATTTAAAACGGATACATGAATTAGATTATGGCCTTGTTGGAGGCAGAAATCTAAAGTTACCAAACTGTGACTATGATGATTGCACATAAACGGCGTTAGTGAGAACACGGACATGAATAGAAATGGAACTGCAGTCATCGTGGGGGTTCCAGTAAGCTCCGCCTAGGCTGGACGATATCACCTCAAATCAATATCACAATAAATTGGGCAGTTTTACCTTGATAACGATAAATGTACGATAAGCCTTAACTGGCAACAAAAACATCTATTTTCTGATTGGTTGATTGGTCAGTGACTCTAGAAAGCTGCTCTGAGTTTAGAGCTCAGGGCACGGTAGCAACCGTGTACTCAAGTAAAAGTACTGTTACTTCAGAATAATATGACTCAAGTAGAAGTAAAAAGTAGTCATCCAAATAATTACTTGAGTAAAAGTAAAAAAGTACTTGGTGAAAAAACTACTCAAGTACTGAGTAACTGTTGAGTAACGTCTGATTTATTTTTTAACACAACCATTCAAACAGACAAAAGTACAAAATAATCATCTTCAGGCTAATTAAATCAATAAAATAATAAAATAGATTAAAATTAATAAAAAATAGCATAAATTAAAATAATCTTAAGTAAATTCAAGTACTTTAATAAATGATAAAATAGATAAAATAACAGAATAAAAAAATACATTAATAACGTCAAGCCTTTGTACTTTTCTTTTTTAACCAGGCAGAACTAGAACAAACATGAACTCATAGAAACTCTGTGTGTGTTTGAGTCTGTGTAAATGTGAAAAAACATGCAAAAACTAACATTTTTCCCAAAGAATCACCCAGTGATGTCATGAGATTGACGCGTACGTGGATAAAAGGGATAAAAGAAAAGTAACAGCTCAACGTAGCCTAATGTAGCGGAGTAAGAGGAACAGTTTCTTCTTCACAAATCTACTCAAGTAAAAGTAAAAAGTATAGTGATTCAAAACTACTCCTAAAAGTACAACATTTCCCAAAACTTACTCAAGTAAATGTAACGGAGTAAATGTAACTCGTTACTACCCACTCTGACCGTGACTGGTTTGTAAGACGGTTGTTGGAGTTACCGTGCGGGGAAGTTGATTTCTCAGCGTGAGAAACGCCACGTGTGGCGTGAGAGTGTGTGAACTGAGCACAAGTGACCAGACGACGAGGTCGGAAACTTGCAGACTGTTTTGAAGAGAAGCTGAAAGCAGAAACTGTTATCCTCACATTTATGATGTGACATCACTGCTGCACAGAGACAAACATGTCAAAACAGCGGCGGCAGATCAACACAGTCCTGGTGCAGATAGTTGTGATGCTGCTGCAGGGTTCATACGTTTTGAAAAAACCTGGAAAAGTCATGGAAATGTCATTTTCAAGGCCTTGAAAAGTTTTGGAAACTTAAGTTTGCCCCAAAAGTTTTGGAAAAGTCATGGAATTTATTTTTCTCACTTAATGATAACCTTTAGTAATAACAGCCTATAAATTGATCAATAAATATTTTGTATCGAAAAGTCTCATGCGTTTTCACGCGTGACGTGCCGAGCATCGAGTGACCACATTCTCCAACAGTTATTACAGTTATATTAGATTAATATAAAACATATACTACAACATATTGCTGGTATATCAGTGTTAGTTTAAACAAATGTTTATTTTGTATAAAACCCTAATTGTCATTAGATCTCCACTGTAGTGACTTTTAACATAGTTTTATTCCTATATTTCATTCATACATTGATGTTTTAGAGATCGTGTATAGTAATGGAAACTTGTTGCCAAGTCATGGGAAAGTCATGGAAATTTGTTTGTTAAAATGTGTCTGAACCCTGTGCTGGTGGGGGTTTTACCAACCGATCAATCGTCTGAGCTGATACCCGTCAGGTAGAAGGTCGACAGCCAGCTCTGCTGCCGTCTGTCTGGTTCTGGTTCTGAGCTGAATCAGCGAGACAATCCCATGTAACAAGTCGTCAAACCAAACGGAGGAAATGCAGAAATATCTCTGCTGTTTGTCATCAGTTGCTGCATCTGCAGGACTAAGAGCTCTCCTGTCTCCCGACGGCTCTGGTTGGACGGCCCGACAAACCTTCTCCGATCTGATGTTTTCTTTAACGACATCACAAGAAAAGCAGAGCAGTGATCTCCTCTCCATCTGTGTTGCTGTCTTGTTTATTTATCTTTATTCCACCTGCTGGTTTATTAGACTACTAACAAATATCAGCACGCAGTCAAAAACTGACAAAAATCAAAACACCGAATTTACCGACATGGGAGAACTGACGTTAGTCATTGCAGTGAATGGCGGTAACGGTAAATGTTTGGTTTATCGCCCCGGCCTAGCCCTGCCGCTCAAATGCAGGTGAGCTGATGGCTGTTGAGCATTAGTCCCACTGGGACCAGAACCTGGAGCTCTGCAGGATTCAGGAGTGAACCAGAACCTGGAGCTCTGCAGGATTCAGGAGTGAACCAGAACCTGGAGCTCTGCAGGATTCAGGAGTGAACCAGAACCTGGAGCTCTGCAGGATTCAGGAGTGATCACCCCATAGTGAGCGTTGGCTCCACTTCCTGCTCCGACCGTCCCGTCGTTACGGTCCAGGGTTCGTTGATAAGCTCGTTATCTGAACAGGAAGTGGGAGAACTGAGCAACACTGTTCTGCCCTCAGCTCTGGTTCCTGGTGTTTATTAGCCCAGGACTCGCCCCAGGGGGTCCCTGGAGGTCCCAGGGGGATCCCTGGGGGGGTTAAGCCGTCTCGCTGGGCCATACGACCCCAGAGAGGCTACAGCACTTTGTCAGGGCAGATTAGTGGGGGGGGAGTTGCAGCGCTGCATGGATGTCGTTGCAGCTCCAGACGCCACGCTGGGTTCACTGCTGTTCATGAACCCAGAAACCACATGAAAACACGAGGGGGTCTGTCATCTACTCACACATGCATGGCAGTCCCCATTTACTTCAGACCCCCTTCAAATCAGCCTTGTAGTGTATGTATGTGTGTATATATGTACATATATATAGTGTGTGTATACATATACTAATGTAAAAAATGGCTATTTTGTAAAGTACATACATTTTTAAGCTCATGGTGCGCGGACATCACATTTTTAATCATCTCTCCAGTCTCCATGCTCCGGCAGCTCCAGACCATTGTCTGGAGCTGACCGTGGCAATTATAGCAATTATTCTGAGTCCAAATCCCATGCAGTATATTCCTAAATAGAGTATTCCAAAACGAATAATGCAAACTACAGATCACGTCATTGGCACCTCTTTATGGCTGTTGGAGAAGCCTAACGTTACACTCCCCGAAAAAGTGTGGGGTCTGACACTTTATCCACAGCATTAACCGGCTACTGACGTTTTTCTACATCAGCCACCCTGACGGTTATTTATATAAATAGTCTCTGCAGCTCCGTTGGGGTCAGCTTTAATCTTCAACGCTGGTTTCTGATAGGGGTGTAACAATATATCGTGCCACAAAATTTCGTGATACAAAAACGTCACAATACGTGTCGTGGAGGTGACAAAGTGTATCGCGATATTGGAATATTAATATTAATCTATTGTGTTGACTAGTAACACGCATCCGAAAAAAGAAAAAAGTCAAATCATACATGAGAGAAACTATTAATTTTGTGGCAAAATATTTTCATTGTATGAAACTGAAGATCATAATGCAAACCTGACATTTACTTTTAGTTCAGTTTGTGGAAAATGGTTGGCCTGGCTTTCTCTTTAAAACTTAAACAGTTATAAAGCATTACAAACTGTAACAAAAGGGAAAATGCACAGTATTATTATTATTATTAAATCTTTATTTCAGACCCAAGGGGATCCATATCACCATAAAAGCAGAATAAGATAATAAAAACAAAGACAGAATAAAAAACAAACACAAAAGTATTGTTTTGTATTTTGTGTCTTTCAAATAAAAGACAATTTTTTCCAGTCATATGTTCCTCATTCAAGGTTGTTAAATAAATACTGCTATAATATCGTATCGTTATTGTGACCTCAATATCGTGTATCGTACCGTATCGTGAGATTAGTGTATCGTTACACCCCTAGTTTCTGAGCACCGTTTGTACGTCAGTTTTCAGTTTTCAGAGTTCTGCTCTCTGGGAACGAGTCACATGACTGCAGGTGACGGATGGTTTTGGTTGTTACTGACGAGGGAAACATCTCCGGAGGCCGTGACGCTTTCCAACCCTTAGCTACACGACCCAAACCTTCAACTTTGGGGAGTAAAATTCTGCCCCGTCCACTCAGACTTAAAGGAGACATAATATGGCATTTAATGTATATTTTAAACAGGCCTTGAATGTCTTAAAAAGAATCTAAAGCTTGTTTTTTCTACATAAATCATAAATTCAGCCTGTGGGCCCCGTCACTAGTTTTACCGCTTCTAACCCCTTTTTCTGTGCTCCATTCTAAGGGAAGGGGGGGGTATGATAATGAGGCTCTGTGCTGATTGGCTGCTTGAATGACGTGTAGCAGGGGAGGAGACAAAGCCTCTCTCCGGGGAGAAGAGCAGCGGCTGCGTGGCAAAGCGTGTCCACGGTTCTGCGTTAAATCGACACGTACCCTACGCCGTAGGCTCTGCGTTGGTGAAACGCGGAACCATAAATCAGCCTTTAGTCACCTGGTCTTCACACAGGAAGATTGAATTTAATTCTAAACAACCACGAACCACCGTTATTTACTCCAATTCCTCATCATTTCACTTCTTATGTTACAAGACAAATGAATCATGTTAACTGTAAAGAAATCACAACACTGAATTTTCACAAATGGCAACTTTATTGTTAAAATATATAACTAACATTTATGCACTATTGCTGGCTCAGGAAGGACCGCGCGTCTTCTGAATGCAGGGCTCCAGACTGCGACCAAATGCTCGCATTTTGCGACCAAAATTTGAGTATGTGCGACTGAATTTCATGTCCACTCGCACACGTGCGACCAGTAAATTTGCCAGTGTTTTTTTTTTTTTTTTTTTTTTTTACACGTTAAACGTGGAAGGGGTGCCTCAATGAACCCGCATATTTGCAGGCCAATGAGTGTGAAAGGGAATGAGTCGGGGGATGTATTTATTTATTTATTTTTTTCGTTTAATTTCACCAGCTCAAAGCAGGTATTACGCCCGGACCACATTTAATGCGACACAACGCGCTGCCGCTGCACCGCGCACATAAAGTTAGAAGAAAGAGACGGCGGATATGTTTGGCTTTAGTAACATCATGCTCAGGCAATGAGTCTGCAATGGCCCAGACGGGAGACACATGTAGCTCAGTGCTTAACTTTTATTTTTAATCCACTCTATATTCTTCTGGTTGTTCTCCAATATGCTCCCCTAAAGCCTGAATTATGGTTCCGCCTTAAATCGACGCAGAGCCGCCGCCGTAGCCTACGGCGTAGGCTCTGCGTTGTTGTAACGCGGAACCATAAATCAGTCTTCACCCGGTAAAGAAAAAAAAAAAAAAAAGAAAATGTGCTCCAATACAGCAGGTCTCATAATTTTATTTTGAACACTGCCAAAACTCTAACTTAAAACGTAACTAGAACTTAAAATTTGCTTGACACAAATGAAAGTTAAATTTTAACACGTGGGCAAAACACCTAACCTTTTAAGTGATGTGTGTTGTCAGGTGTAATGGCATTTTTAGGTTAGAAATAAGAATATTTCTTGGTAAGATCCTTAGTTATTTGAGTGAAGGCAGTGAATTTGGTCGACTGGTGTAAGTTCAGGGTTTTAGTAAAGACACAAGTAGGGAAATGTTATTGGCCAGTACCCCCAATATTTGTACATTTGTTAAGTACTGTGTTTAACAGTTACATTCATGGCTGAAAGGTTACTAAGCACTTTGTTACCAAGCACTTTTTTATCATGTGAATGTATGTTTTTTTTATATATAATGACAGCAATGGTGCTGTCAGTTTACTTTATGTTGCGGCATCTTTAAAAGTGCACAATAAAATGTAACACTGCATTTGAAACAGCACATTGTGGTGCGTATTACGTATTACTAATACACTGAAATGTAGTAGAAATGTAAAAATTTGGTTAGCGTGTCGATAAACGATGTGCGCTCCTAAAATTTCTGATTGTGCCCCTAAAAATTTTCAGTTAGGGGCTACTGTGCTCCTAGTGAAAAAAGTTAGTCTGGAGCCCTGGAATGTGAACAGCTCCAGGCGCTTGAAAGATCTGAAACCACAGATCTACTTCGAGATCCTGTAAAGTGTCGCTGGTCTTAAATCACATTCACAAAATCACAAATCTGTAGCTGAGACAACAAAAAAGAAAGATGCGTATAACAGGGCTTTATGACTGTACAGAGAAGCTGCTTTCACCTGAAAAACTGGGAAAAGTCTGGCTTTAAAACATGATATTCTTTTAAAAAGTCCAGTTTTTAAGAATTGACCAAGTAATTTAATTTACGTTATTTTTATCTTCTTAAAACATAATTTTTTGCTGTATTTTGTCAGAATTAGTTACAAAAACAAGAAACTTACTGAAGTTGTTTTGGATCGTCAGCTCACTTCTAGGTTTTTATTCAGCAAAATTTAGAAAAGAACAGAAAATATTTAAAAAAAAAAAAAAAAATCCAGTTAATTCAGGAAATCAACAAAAACATTCAAAATGAAAAACAACTCAATTCTGAAAAAACAAGGAAAATATTTGATTATAAAAAAAGAATAAAATTAATGAACTAATTAAGAAAAAATAAAAAAATGTTTAAGAAGAAATTTATATAAATTAGAAAAATAGATAAATAAAAATAATAAAAGAAGACTTAAACTTGACACGACTTAAAGGAGAATGAACGTGACTAAAACTAATAAAAACTAAAATGATAGCTGGACCCAAAGACTAAAACAACAACGCTAGTAGCATCAGTTGTATGCTGCTGTAACACCCAGCGGCCGTTACCACTTTTAAAGTTTCCTCAGACCCCCATGTTGATGACTGTTGAGCTACTGTTGCCATGGCGACTCTGGAGTTGGTTGTCGGGTCAGGAGCGTCTTTGAGGATGATGGGAGGACTTTTATCAGACACTTGAAGCCTCTTTGGCCACAATAATGTTTTTAAAAGCTCCTAAAACCACCGGAGTGATGATGGATGAGATGCAGGTGATACGGGGTCAAAGGTCAGGTCCAGTCCTTGAGGTTTTCCTGCTTCCCTCTCGCCTACGTCAGCGGAGTTTCAGCAGGGCGTCGTAGCTGCCGCTCAGCTGCCGGAGACAAAGCAGCCCGTGAATAACGCCGAGCTCATGTTGCTGGAAATACGCGTGTGATTGTTGTTGTGGTTATTTGAGCGGCTGGCGAGGAGCAGCCGCTGCCAGCTGCTCAAACACGGCGCCGCCGCCGCCCCGCTGGGACCGGCGTCACATGCTGCCCTGGCTGACGGAGGACGGGCTGTTAGAGGACGGGCTGTTAGAGGACGGGCTGTTAGAGGACGGGCTGTTAGAGGACGTCCTCTTAAAGGAGACCTATTATGGCATTTAATGTATATTTTAAACAGGCCTTGAATGTCTTAAAAACATTCTAAAGCTTGTTTTTTCTACATAAATCAGAAATCCAGCCTGTGGGCCGTGTCAATAGTTTTACCGCTTCTAACCTCTTTTTCTGTGCCTCATTTTTAGGGAAGGGGGGGGTATGATAATGAGGCTCTGTGCTGATTGGCTCCCTGAATGACGTGTAGCAGGGGAGGAGCATAAACCTCGCTCCGCCAGAGCAGCCCGAGCCTGTAAATTATCACAACACTGAATTTTCACAAATGGCAACTTTATTGTTAAAAAAATAAAATATGAGTTGTATATAAATAACATTTAAGCACTATTTCAGCCGGATCTGCCCGGCGGATGCTGAACGATGCGCCCCGGAGCCACGCCGGGCGCCCGGCGTGGCTCCGGGGCGCATCGCCCGTTACGGGTGATCAAACCGACAGATTTCGAGGAAAATCTCAGAGGGTGAAGCTGGTCCAGCCTGGGACGTACCCCAGAAATCCCTGCTCCCAAAGCGGCTGGGAACCTGGACAATTTAGTCGGACGGACCGCGCTTTGGGAACCAGGAAGTAAGCTGGAGGAGCGCGCATCACCGCGACTTCAACCAGGGAATCTGACCGGTTCCGACCGGCCGGGACCGCAGGAACCCGCCTGGACTGGTAGCAGGGACTCCCGGGGACCGACCAGCGGAATTTCAGCCGGATCTGCCCGGCGGATTCTGCGCGACGGGCGCCGCAACCCCACGGCCAGCGCACAGATCGGCTCCGGAGCGCATCCGCGGCGCATTGTCGGTTACCGGAGATTAAACCGACAGATTTGCCTGAAAATCTCGGAGGGTGAAGCTGGTCCGACCTGGGACAGACCCCCGAGGACCCAGCTCCCAAACCACCCGGGAACCTGGATGATTTAACCCGGATCCGCTCCGCCGCGGCGCCGCGTCCGACTGGCTGAAGGATGGACCGCTCCAGCAGCGGAGAGAGCTGGTTGTGGGCGTGGTTTCAGCAGCGGAGGCTGAACCTGTGGAGATGAGCGCCTATGGTGACGTCACCATAGGCGCAGATTCAGAATGGCTCAAAAAAAGGCCACGTGACACTGGGGGACTCTGTAAGGCGGGGGTCAGAGACCCTGCAGAATTTCATGGTATTTTGTCTCCCCTGTGCTGGCAGGGTGAGGGGAGACCACTTTATATATGTTAAAACAAGAAAAAACGTGTTTTTCATAATAGGTCCCCTTTAAAGAGTCTGAGGCCTCGCCGGCGTCTCTGACGGGCTGTTAGAGGACGTCCTCTTAGAGCAGGGATATTCAACTGGCGGCCCGCGGGCCACTTGCAGTCCGCCAGGAGCTTTTATGTGGCCCCTGGTCATATTTTAAAAAGGGGGGGGAAAGTAGTAGGGCTGGGCGATATATCGAGATTTTAATATGTATCGATATATTTTCAAACGCGATATGGTACGAGACAATATCGTTTATATCGATTATTAAAAAAAAAAAAAAAAAAAAAAAATTATGATTTTGATATAGCTTATTTTGTGACAAATTGACTTGAATGTTTTATTTGAGATTTGCACAAATGTTTTGTTATTTGCACAACTGTCAACCTCAGTGGAAAAGTCTGCCTGTTACTGTCTACATTGTATTAATTGCACAGTGTATTTTAATTTAATTGTTATGCAGGAAAGGGATATTTGTTTTATTTTATTCAAGAAGCATTTTTATTCTATATATGCAGGCAGTTTATTTTTATTTCATTTGTACATGTTGATATTGTGCAGACCTCTGTTAATAAAGGAACCTGTGTGACATTTGGCACGAGGTTTTGTATTAAAACTGACAGAGATAACTGCTAACAGAGATGCTAACAGAGATGCTAACAGAGATGCTAACAGAGATGCTAACAGAGATGCTATGCTATAATGCTTTGGGGGAAACCCCAATTATGGCACAGAAAAAATATGGATATATATCGAGTATCAACATTCAGCTAGAAAATATCCAGATAAGACTTTTGGTCCATATCGCCCAGCCCTAGAAAGTAGTTAGTGTTGTCCCGATCGTCGGCGGACGGCGTCACTTCCGGTCGACGGTGTGACAAATTAGGCGAATCTAACATGGTTTACATGTCGCATTATGTTAATTAATAAAAGTTTCAGATGCTTGGTGCCTCTTCAGTTGGTTAATGATTCATTGGACAGAGTTTGTACACGTTAATCTCTGTTGGAAATGTTTTTTACTACTTTGGATGTTTTGCCAGTGTTTCACAGTGATAATGTTTGTCACATTATTTGTTACTAACCTCCGTTTATAGAGGACTTGTTTACGTCATTATTCTTCTAGGATTGGCCTGAAATGTTTTTCATTTGAATCTCTAAATGAGGACTTTGCATTTCTTCTAAACCTCCTATAATTTCATGTGATTGTTTTGCTGATATAATGCACAGATGTGTCATAAATAAAGGAGCTTATGGTTAATATTTTGGTTCCTTATTTATAACATCAAACTGGCTACTATGGACTGAAATGCTTAATATAATATTCAAATAAGGAAATCTTGGTGGAAAGCGGTGCTTTGTCATTATGGCGTGTTTTATTAAAAGTTGGTCAATATTCTGTGTATTTAGTTTCTATCATCAATGTCAACCTTTGGTGAATTCAGCTGTATCTACTATTTTTTTTAACTTATTTTTATATACCTCTTTATTCGTATATTTTTGCTGCTCTGATTATACATCTGTGGATGCATTGGACTGTCGTGATGAATGTCTGTGAAGGAAACAATAAAAAGCATAATTGAAAAAAAAAAAAAAAAGTAGTTAAATATCAACTTCATTAAGTTTACACAATGCATGGTTTCAAAATGAACTTGCATTTAAAATAATATTTCTTTATCTGAATATTATATTTAACATTCACAATGAGTAAAATCTGGAGACAATTAATACATAATTATTATGTAAACTAGACAGATATATTATCCTGCTCATCCCTGAGCACAAATGTATTATATATACATAAATCCTCGTCTTTGAGTGCAAAATACATTTTCCAGTGTGGCCCTCTCCATACAGTCTTTTTGCAGATGTGGCCCCTGGCCTGATCTAGTTGAAGACCCCTGTCTTAAAGAGTCTGAGGCCTCGCTGGCCACCATGAGGGCGCGGCGGTTCCAGGGCGTGTTTGTTTGATCACATGGTTTCAGCAGGAACCGCGAGCGCGGAGAGCAAAGGTACGCAGGGAGGGAAGGCTGTTGACATTAGCTGGTATCAGTATCAGTAACCACGGTGAGTCATGTTAGGACGCCCCTCCTTCAGTCCTCTGTTGCTCTGGTCACAATCAGGCTTAGTATTACACAAATACCAGGGTAAAAAGTCTCAAATTACCTTTTAATAAGGCCTTTAAATGTCTTAATTTGTCTTAAATCTCAATCCAAGGGTCTTAATTTTAGAATCTTAATTTTAGAGGGAATTTATCCAGTCATCTTTTTTTTTTGTATAGATATCTTTATTGAGGGCAATAAAAAAAGAAAAAAAAATAAGATTTACAATAACAATATAATTATCAATATCCCCCCCTTTTTTTTTCATATGTTTCATATGTTTTTTTCATAACATTAATTAAACAAAAATAAATAAATAATAATAATAAGAGAGGGAAAAAAATGAATAAAAAAGATATATAAAAAAAAATTAAAAAATAAGAAAAATAAATATAAATAAATACAACACACCCCTCTCCCCTTCCCCCCCTCCCTCCCTCCAGTCATCATTAAAAAGTTTTCTTACACTTTGAAAAGGAAAAGTGTATTTAATCGTTTTGAGGAGAAATAAACCTGTTTCCAGTTGTTACACCCTCAGTCAGGGTTGCCAGGTTGGGCGGATTTCAGCCTAATTGGGCTGAAAAATATAGGACTGGGCGTGTTGATAAAGTTTGAGCTGCTTTTCCTGGTTTTTACTAAATATTTAGCAGAAATTATTAACAAAAAAAGTTTCCATTATGGCAGAGAAAAATAAACTCTGTTTTATTTTCTTTAATCTACTCAATTTAATTGTTTTTGTTTGGAGCCTGAACTTTTTTTGGCTATTTAGTGGTGTTGTGAAGCTTGAAATTTGTGACGCATTTAATAATTGAGAGTTTTAACAGAGAATATAAGATTCAGGCTGGTTTTTCATTATTTCGGTGGGTTTTTCATCATGTTTGGGCTGGAACCTGTCAGCCAGATCTGGCAACCTCGACCTCAGCGCTGGATTTCTTGTCCTTTGGTCTTAAATTTTGTTTGAAAATGGTATTAAAAAGTCTTAAATTCCATTTTTAACAAAATAAGGCCTTTAAATGTCTTAATTTGTCTCCAAGAGTCTTAATTTTAGAGGGAATGTATCTGGTCATCATTAAAAAGTTTTCTTATAGTTTGAAAAGGAAAAATGTATTTAATCATTTTGAGGAGAAATAAACTTGTTTCCAATCGTTAGACGCCTCAGTCAGGGTTGCCAGTTTGGCAGGTTTCATCCCAATTACGTGGGTTGATAAAATCTGGGCTGCTTTTCCGGGTTTTTACTAAATATTTAGCAGAAATTATTAACAAAAAAGTTTCCACTATGGCAGAGAAAAGTAGAAACTTGTACAATAAACTCACTGTTATTTAATTTGCATTAATTTACTCAATTTAATTGTCGTCTTCATTTGGAGCCTGAACTTTTTGGGGATATTTAGTGGTTTTGTGGAGCTTCATTTGCTTCTGACTGATAATTTACGGTTATATTTACGGTATAAGATTTTGCTGGCTTTTACGTCGCGTTTGGGCTGGAACCTTTCAGATCTGGCAACCTCAACCTCTTAGTCGGCGTAGTTCTTCCTCTGGTTAATGTACAGTTTTGTAAACTATTTGTATTTTGCATTTGATGTAATGTTTTGGTGCATCTGCATGTGTCTGTATTTAATTACAGTTTTGTGTTTATAATGGCGTAAAATGGTGTAATCTGATTACTTTAATGGTAAATATTGTAATTTAAATCTTTAATATTTAAAATTCAGGTTTTATCTCCAAATTCAGTTCAATTTAAATCAGTAACATTTACTATTCATTGCTTTTCTGAGGTGGAGGGGGCTGGTTATTCTGCTAGAGGACTAGTTAGGGATAGGGCTGTTCGATTAATCGATTTTAAATCGTAATCGCGATTATGTAATTAGAACGATGTTAAAACGTGAAATTCGTAAAATCGATTTTTTATTTTTTATTTTTTTACCTTGTCTGCACACATATTAATGATTGGTGGAAATACCTCTCAATACCTGCGACAAGTGCCCCATGGGAGAGGCTCTTTAGTGTAGGAGGGGGCGTTGTAACCATGGTGATATACTAACATGCCACCGGTAGACCGGCTCGTGTTCCTGCAAAAAACTTGCAAATGTGAATAGCAAATGTAATGAGTGACATTCCACACCTCTACCTCCTTCATGGGTTGATTATTATTTAGCATGCAAAGACCCAGTTTAGTTTAATTAGAAAATGTCTTGTTTTATTTAATTGGAAATATAACTTACTGTATGTTTGCAAGTGCTGATTTTTTTTTCCAGAGATAAAACTTTATATTTTATTATATTTTTTAAAACTTTTTTTTCAACTTATTTTACAGAGTTTTGCACTTTATTCATTCATTTTTGGTTTAATAAGAGCAAAGTTTGCACTTAAAGCCCAATGGGGCAAATGTTCAATAAAAAACAGCATATTTGAAATCATTTCTTTGCCTTTTGTCAATTCACAAAATAATCGTAATCGAAAATCGGATTTTGAGAGAAAAAAATCGAGATTTTATTTTTGGGCAAAATCGAACAGCCCTAGTTAGGGACTAGTTAGTAGTTTCTGAGGTGGAGGGGGCTGGTTATTCTGCTAGAGGACTAGTTAGGGACTAGTTAGTAGTTTAGAGGTGGAGGGGCTGGTTATTCTGCTAGAGGACTAGTTAGGGACTAGTTAGTAGTTTCTGAGGTGGAGGGGGCTGGTTATTCTGCTAGAGGACTAGTTAGGGACTAGTTAGTAGTTTCTGAGGTGGAGGGGGCTGGTTATTCTGCTAGAGGACTAGTTAGGGACTAGTTAGTAGTTTCTGAGGTGGAGGGGGCTGGTTATTCTGCTAGAGGACTAGTTAGGGACTAGTTAGTAGTTTCTGAGGTGGAGGGGGCTGGTTATTCTGCTAGAGGACTAGTTAGGGACTAGTTAGTAGTTTCTGAGGTGGAGGGGCTGGTTATTCTGCTCGAGGACTTTGGGACTAGACTAAGAAAGAGATGGGAGGATGAAAGGATGACAGGATGAAAGGATGGGAGACGAGTGGCAGGTGTAAACAGCTCGGTCTCCGTGGCGACGGGATCCCGGGTCGTCCTCCGAGCGTTAGTCGTTCCTGAAGAGCGAGGGAGGGACGGATCAGAGGAATGTGGGGGGGGAGATGGAGGGAGGACGGAGGGAGATGGAGGGAGATGGAGGGAGATGGAGGGAGGACGGTGTAAACAGAGTCATGTGTGAGGCTTTGTTTAGGAAAGGCGTGTAATTAGAGGGTTGGGGGGGGACATGACAGAGTCGGTGAGGAGGAGGAGGAGGAGGAGGAGGAGGAGGAGGAGAGGGTTTGGTATTAGCGGGGGAGGAATGCACAGAGAGGCCCGGTCCGGGAGGCCCGAGCTGGAGAAAGAAGGAGAGAGATGGAGGAGAAGAAAGAGGAGGAGGAGGAGGAAGAGGAGGAGGGGGGTGGAATGTGGCTGATCACTAGCTGGATCTAGATTAGACTGGAAACAGGGGGGGATGGATGGATGGATGGATGATGGATGATGGATGGATGGATGATGGATGGATGGATGGATGGATGATGGATGGATGATGGATGGATGATGGATGGATGATGGATGGATGGATGGATGATGGATGGATGATGGATGGATGATGGATGGATGGATGGATGGATGGATGGATGATGGATGGATGGATGGATGGATGGATGATGGATGGATGGATGATGGATGGATGATGGATGATGGATGGATGATGGATGGATGATGGATGGATGATGGATGGATGATGGATGGATGATGGATGGATGATGGATGGATGGATGATGGATGATGGATGGATGATGGATGGATGATGGATGGATGGATGGATGGATGGATGGATGGATGGATGGATGATGGATGGATGGATGATGGATGGATGGATGGATGGATGGATGGATGGATGGATGGATGATGGATGGATGGATGGATGGATGATGGATGGATGGATGGATGGATGGATGATGGATGGATGGATGGATGGATGGATGGATGGATGATGGATGGATGGATGGATGGATGATGGATGGATGATGGATGATGGATGGATGGATGGATGGATGGATGATGGATGGATGGATGGATGGATGATGGATGGATGGATGATGGATGGATGATGGATGGATGATGGATGGATGATGGATGGATGATGGATGATGGATGGATGGATGGATGGATGATGGATGGATGATGGATGGATGATGGATGGATGGATGATGGATGGATGGATGGATGTAAGGATGGATGGATGGATGATGGATGGATGATGGATGGATGATGGATGATGGATGGATGGATGGATGGATGGATGATGGATGGATGATGGATGGATGATGGATGGATGATGGATGATGGATGGATGATGGATGGATGATGGATGGATGATGGATGGATGGATGATGGATGGATGGATGATGGATGGATGATGGATGGATGATGGATGGATGATGGATGGATGGATGATGGATGGAATATGGATGGATGGATGATGGATGATGGATGGATGATGGATGGATGAAATCAACTTCCCTTGAGGATCAGTAAAGTATCTTCGGCTGAACCGGCGTGTCAGGCTGCAGCAGCTCAGAGAGGATCAGATATCAGCAGGAATGTTTTAATTAAAACCAACAAATACATGTAGACACGATTCAGACGCACCAAACAAGACGGTGGTGGCGGACTAGACCCCCCCAGACCCTCCCTCAGCCCCTCAGCCCCAGGCCCATAGGCCCCGCCCCCAGGCCCATAGGCCCCGCCCCTCAGCCCCAGGCCCATAGGCCCCGCCCCCAGGCCCATAGGCCCCGCCCCCAGGCCCATAGGCCCCGCCCCTCAGCCCCAGGCCCATAGGCCCCGCCCCCAGGCCCATAGGCCCCGCCCCCAGGCCCTGCCCCTCAGCCCCAGGACCATAGGCCCCGCCCCTCTGCCACAGGCCCCGCCCCTCAGCCACAGGCCCCGCCACCCCTTCAACTCTTTACTGACGCATAACCTTAGCATTCCTTCCCCCCCCCACCATTCCCTCCCTCAGCTGCTCGTCTTCTTTTAAAGGAGCTTGAGGCAGGATTTATGAAAAAAATTGGTAAATTTGTTAAGTTTTCTAGTAATAATGTCAGATGAAGCGTTCCAAACCCAAAAGAATGTTTCCTCTAGTGCAGCCTTTCTCAACAGGGGTGTCGCGGCACCCTGGGGTGTCCCCTGACTGCTTTAGGGGTGTCATCAAAAAATTACCTATTCTGACATTTCATATATAAATATATGAATGCATACATAAATACATTATTTTTGCCAATGAATGAATGAATGAATAAATAAATAAATAAATAAATAAGATACCGTATTTTGACGACCATTAGGCGCAGACAAACGTCTTTTTTTTTAAATGTGCCGTGCGCCCAATAATGCAATGCGCCCATTGTATTATTGTTATCCATGGATGGATGAAAGGATGATGATGAGTGGCTGAGCCAGGTCTATGTAAGGTGACCCGGTGTTTTTTTTCACACATCACCATCGCTGTTGATCTGTGACTCTATGTGCGCCCGTCTCAGAGACAATGTAAAGAAAGAAGTTAAAAATATGAACGCTGTGCTTGCTGTTATTCCGGGAGGTCTGACGAAGGAACACCAACCGCTGGACGTTGGTGTGAACCGGCCGTTCAAAGTGAAGCCTGAATTATGGTTCCGTGTTAAATCGACGCGTAGCCTACGGCATAGGGTACGCCATAGGCTACGCGGCGCCGCACCGTACATGCGCGTCATATGCATTTACAGCAGGGGTCACCAACCCTGGTCCTCGAGGGCCGGTGTCCCTGCAGGTTTTAGATGTTTCCCTGCTTCATTGCACCATGATACAAGTGACTGTGTCATTAACAGAACTATCCAGACTTTGATGACAAGCTGGTAACGAGGATTCATTAGAATCAGGTGTGTTAAAGCAGAGAAACATCTAAAACATGCAGGACACCGGCCCTCAAGGACCAGGATTGGTGACCCCTGATTTACAGCGATGCAGTGTGGTTTTTAATTATATTTTACTCTGGGGTGTCGTGAGATTTTATTCACTTTTGAACGGTGTCGTGACTGAAAAAAGGTTGAGAAAGGCTGCTCTAGTGTATCTCTCCGTTGCCTTGAACAGGCTGTGTGCTACAAAATGTGCTGCAATTCTGGGCCGGAGTTTCCCGCGCTGTCCTGCAGATGTGACGTCACATGACGCTGCAAGCACGTTCTCCCCGTTCTCCCGTGCCGGCTTCACTGTTGGCTGCAGTACCCCCGACGGCCGTCATGGTGAAGGGTGGCGCTAGAGAGTCTCATTTCTTAAAATGAGCCTCATGCTCCTTTAACGGTAAAAGTTTCTCCTTCATATTTCTTACACGGACTTCCCTCCCTCTTCTCATTCATCTCTCTGGACCCCCCCACCCCCATCCATCCATCCATCATCTATCCATCCATCATCTATCCATTGTTGTGCAACTCAGAGGGGCTTTAGCTGATCCAGTTATCGAAGGGTTATTAATAATTGTATTAATAATTATTAATAATTAATAAAGTCGACTATTTATCAAATTGAATGACCAATATGATAAATAAAATCCTCGGGGCACCACCCTGTTCCTTAAGCAGGGAAATGATAACTTTTACAGCAGAATATCAGTCTCAGAAATTAAGGTTTATGCCTATACAGTAATTGAAGGGTGAGATTCGAGCGCTGAGCTCTGTCAAACAAACCAATTGTGACCAAATTGCATGAAACAACAGAAACCACTCATTAAAAATCAATCAGAATTTATTTACATACGGGTATCAGAGCAGATGTAAATAAATACCCAAATAAATCCTGATGGCACACTACATTATTATAAAACCATTAATTAAGAAAAACAACAATCAATAAAAATGAAATGAAAGTTAAACGTTAAATGCATGGAAGGTAAAAGGAATCAAAGCAATAATAAACACAATAACGAACACAATAATGATAATGTACAGTAATATGCATACAGTAATCTCATTAAACATAAGTTCAGCTTTACACCGTTCTAACTGACTGATCGCCCAAACACAACCTCACGTCTCCTCTGGATTCTGGATCTGAGCTGCGGGTTCTGTCGGGGGTTCCAGTCCGATGCGGCCTCGTTTCTCTCGGCTTTCAGTCCAAGCAGTCTCTCGTCTCTCTCTCTTCTCCTTCGACTCTGAAATAAAAAGACAGGGGTGCAGCGTGCAGCAGCCGGGCGATCCCGCCCTGGTCAACGGAGCCTATCACGGCGTCTCGGTGCGCGCGGGGTCCGGTCCACTCGTCGGACGTGCGGGCTCCCGTCCGGGCTGATGAACGCGTGGGCCTCACGGACACAGGTGGCTGGGTGCTCCTCGGGCTGAGCTGGCAGGCTGACCGGAGGATCAGGCCCTCCTCGAGAGAGAACTTAGAGCGGAGAGAGAAATTAGAAAGGAGAGAGAGTCGGGAGCGCAGTGCGCTCCGTGGTAACGGGTCTTACGCTCTGCCGGACACTCCAGGCTCAAAGCGCCCCCCCCCCCCGTCTCGTCGCAGTGCTCAGGAATAAATGGGTAGATGCGGCCGTGGCTGCCTCGGTCGGCAGGCACGTCTTGTCCGGTCTGCTGGCTGAGGGAGAGAGCGAGCGCTGGGCAGGGACGGGAGTTTGAGTTCCGCGGGCTGCGTGACGTCACCAGCCCCTGGCCAGTGATTGGGTGCTCCCCGCTTTTGGGCTTGGGGGCGGTTTTTACTGTAAGGGACAGTCCCCCCCTTCAGGACTCGCAGGACTGGTTTCCTGGGGGCTCCACTGCGTCTGACCCCCCCTGGTGTCGTAACCCCAGGGAGTCTGTTCTCTGGTCCCTTTGCGTTGGCTTTTCCTTTGTTCCCCCCCTCAGGTCTGGCAGGAACCCTGCTGGGTTTGTGGGGGCTACACTGCGTCTGACCCCCCTCCCAGGTGTCGTAAACCCCAGGGAGTCTGTTCTCTGGTCTGGAGCCATGCAGCGGGGGTCACAAACTTTGGCTTGGCTTCGGCCCTTTACTTGGTCCAAGAGCCGGAAATGTTCACCCAATCACATATGTTATGAATTAATAATCATATGGACGGTAGTCCAACACCATCCTTCATCCATCCATCCATTCATCCATCCATCCATCCATCCATCCATCCATCCATCCATCCATCCATCCATCCATCCATCCATCCATCCATCCATCCATCCATCCATCCATCCATCCATCCATCCATCCATCCATCCATCCATCCCTCGTCTCCAGAGCAGTTTTTCCCCTCAGTCAGTTCTGTTCCTGATCCTGGTTTTCTATCAGAGTTGATGATGAATGTTTTTTGTCAGAGTTGATGACGGAGTGATGAGAAAGTTAAACATTCATGTGAGGTTATATCAGGATCCTCCAACATCCTGGGTCTTAAATAAAAGATGTGATGGTTACTTAGTTTAATTTAAAGTTTAATTACACCTCACAGCTTCCTTTGCTGCTGCTGCACCTTTTCCTCCCTTCAACTCTCTGCTGGCCCCGCCCCCTCATCTCTGCTGACCCCGCCCCTAGTTTCTGCTGGCTCCGCCCCTAGTTTCTGCTGGCTCCGCCCCTAGTTTCTGCTGGCTCCGCCCCTAGTTTCTGCTGGCCCCGCCCCTAGTTTCTGCTGACTCCGCCCCCCCAGTCTTATCAGTATCCGGGCTGCACCAGAGACATGCTGGTACCAGGAATAGCAGGAATAGCAGACTCTGGAATTCATCCCTCCTCAGTATTTCTTCCTCCACCTCCTCCTTCTCTCTCTCTTCTCTGCATATCTGCTGCCGCCCCCCCCCCCCCCCCCCTCCCTCGTATGATACCGTGTCAGGAACGCTGCGGTACCAGCTTCTTCGCCTGTCATCAACAAACCTGACTGTTCCCAGAACCCCCCCCGGTTTCAGGTCTGGTTGGGAAACACGATGTAGATCTAGACGATCAAATGTGCGGCTCGTGGGCCGCATGCGGCCCGAGAGAGATTTTCATGCGGCCCGCGAGAAGTTTCCAACACAAAAAAACGAAATGTTAATTTACTAAAAAGGAAGGCATAAATAATTGCCATGAATCGCAGCATATCCGATAATATATTCCTTCTACCAATCCATCGTTATTCCACAAAGAGAGCAGTTTTCAACATAGTTTTCTAGAATGCATTTGCCGATTTTATTTCTTTGTAGACGGTCGTTTATTTTTATCAACTGACTACTATTATATATTTTCCCAGGAAAAATATCACTGCTAAAAAAGATGATAGAAGATATTTATTCTGAGAATTTCAGTTTTGAATACGAGGATAGTGACAAAGTAAAACAGTTAAAAGAAGTGCTGACTTTTTCGGCACACTGGCGTAAATATCCACACCAATTTAAAAAAATAAATACACTTAATTATACTCGAAAAATCTCTAAATCACAAAGAAACACTCTCGGATGTAATAAGAAAGATGTTGCTTTTAAGTAAATTTCCTAAAAAAAAGCGAAATATAAAAAAAAAATACTTGTTTCTGTTTATCTTTGTAAAATGATATTAAAGTATTTTAATTTGAAAAAAAACGAGAAATTTCAAGAAAAGATCCTGAAGAAATATATTTTACCTAATTAGAGTGTAAACAAAGTGCATATTTCCTTTAAAATTAACTAAACTGATATTGGATTAGATAACAATAGTAAAAAAAAAGAATTAGAAAAAGGTTTTTCGCACCGTTTTTGTTATTTTGAGCGTGCGGCCCGCGAGGAAAAAAATTGGTCAAATCCGGCCCGCCAAGAAAAATGAGTTTGACACCCCTGATCTAAATGAGACGATGGTTCTACTTCCACGTTGCCGGCCCTCACACACACACACGAAGAAAAGAGCTGAAAGTTCACGACTGCTTCATGAACCGGAACCGGAAATGCGTTGCTAACCAATCACAGCCCTCTCGGTCTGCGTAGTCTCGACGCGTAGTTGCATGTTTTTGGAGGTGCTAGCAGACTACGGTGTAGCTACAGAGAGACTCCCGCGTAGCCGCGTACCCTACGGCGTAGGTTTAACGCAGAACCAGAATTCAGCCTTAAAGGAGCATGAGGCAGGATTTATGAAAACAATTCATATACGTTTTAAGTTTTCTAGTAATAATGTCAGATGAAGCGTTCCAAACCAAAAAGAGTGAGCCCTCTAGCGTATCTCTCTGTTGCCTTGAAATCCGTCTAGACTACCAGGTTTATGAACGTCTGCACATCAGAGTTGGATCATGAAAGAGACTTCTGCTGCCATTGCCTGTCGGATAAAATGAAGAGCCGCGAGTTGCTCTCCCGCTGACTCCCACTTCCTGATTCAAACGTCTGACGGCCCCCCGACCAATCGGTGACGTGTATTGTGATGACGTCAGATCCGGTCCGTAGTGGAAAAGCGCAAGACGGGGCGTGGCGAGTCGCGCAGAGTAGGTACTAGTGGAAAAGGGCCATAAGTCAGCTGCCTGAGCTAAGTCAGCGTGAGTTAAGGTTGAGGCTGGTTGTTCTGATTTCAGCCGGTGGACCGGGCCTGACGGCTGGTTAATGAACCCAGACTTTAACCAGAGGGATTTTTCTGAACTTCATGATGAAGTTACAGCAGATTTAATCAACAACAGAAAGGAGAACTCTTTAGACCAGAACCAGGAACTCATTGTTTCTCTGACAGAAAGTGGTTCATGATCCGGGTGGAAGTAAAACTGTGGTCTGGGGGTTGAACCTGGAATGGAAACTTTAATCTCCTTCCTGCATAGTTCTGGTGGTTAATCATTCAACAGGTGGAGAGCTCAGAGCTCACCTGAACTACACACCTGACCTGAACACACCTGAACTACACACCTGAGATCACCTGAGCTCTCTGGTTGGTGTTGAACTCAGGTGAAACATAACTTGTTTAAGAGACGTCCTCAACGCTCTTATTTCTGCATGAATAATAAACCAGTGCGTCTGAAATGCCATACTAAACAGTATATACTCAAAAAGTATACTTAAGGCCACGTTTACACATAGCGTACATTTACAAAAACGGATATTTCCCCCTCTACGTTTTGAAAAATTCCATCTTTTACACGAGATCGTTTTAAAAATCTCTTCATTTACACGAATCCGCATAAATAGCTGTTAAGGTGCTATGAGCCAATCAGAATCCTGGAAAAACATCAACAAATGACACGTGTGACTTCCAATTAAGGCTGAATTATGGTCCCGCGTTAAATCGACGCAGAGCCTACGGCGTAGTAGGTTACGTGGCGCCGCGTAACCTACTACGCCGTAGGCTCTGCGTCGATTTAACGCAGGACCATAATTCAGGCTTTACTTCCAAGACGGAACGAGAGTCTTTGGTTTGGAGTGACAGAGAAGTGGAGTTACTTTTATGTGTGACGTTAGAATATAAAACAGGTCAAATACAAGAAAATTTTGACGGTTACAAACTAATAGTAAACACAGGTGTCACTCATGACGCTGGTGACGTTTCTGTCTCATAATGTGACGTTCTGAAGCCTAAATGTCCGTTTCTCTCCGTTTACAAGCAAACGTGAAGACGAAGTTTTTGAAAATCTACACTTTGGCCGGAGTTTTCAGAAATTATCATTTTTGGTGAATTTGAGCTTCGTTTTCATGTAAACGAACGGCCAAAACGCATGAAAACACCACCGTTTTTGCTACGGGTAAACGGGGCCTTAGTTTGGCATACTTTTGAGTAAATATCAGTAGTGTGCATTAATTGGGACGTACTACTCAGAGCCACACGGCACTTCCTGCCGTTGGGAGGGGGAGCTGTTACCATGGTAACAGCAGCAGTAGCAGCTCCGCTCTTTCCCGTTTATCCTGGCCCAAACAAGATGACATTTCTCCTGCGCTGCGTGCTTTTATTCTTACCTCTTCAACTTCTAACGAGAAACAGGAGACTAATGTGATAAATGATGAATCATCTGGTTAATATCTTATGGAAACCAAAGTGAAATCACACCTAATTCCTCACATTTGAATTGTAGCGTGATGGTGCTGCAGCTGCAGCTTTGCTTGGTACCGCTAACGTTATCCTCCATTTTTGTTGGTTGCTAAGTATCTGCGCAGAACTTATCAACCAAACACTCTTCTTCGGCTCCAAACATTATTATTTTTGTTCTAACTTCATTTAACTGAAGAAAATTCGGGCACATCCACTTTTTTAGTCTGATCAATACATTTGATCAGTGATTGAACTGGATTCCAGTCTCCTGGTGAGATGGTTATATAGATCTGTGAGTCATCTGCATATTTATGGTAAAACATGTTGTTCTTATTCATAATTTAAGCGAATGGGAGCGCATAGATGTCAAACAACAGAGACCCCAGAATCGAACCTTGAGGAACTCCATGTTAGTTTAGTTAGTTCTGGTTTGTAGTTTGTATTTTAGACGAAATCCAACCAGGTTAGAGCTGCACCCCTGTGGTTCTTTTGACTGTGGGATTTTTCTTACTTAGCGCATGAGCTAACTTAGCTCATGCTAATTTTCTATGTTCATGAATGTAAAGAAATGTTCATGAACAGGTTAAGGCTGGATTATGGTTCTGCGCTACGACGCCGAGCGTGTGCCGCAGGTTGCGCCGCAATGAGCACGCCACGCCGTGCCTGACGCGCATCTCCCAGAAATTGTAACTACGACCCAACGCAGACGGAGAGGGCTGTGATTAGTTTGCTTGGTAGCAACGCATTTCCGGTTTCCGGTTTGAAGCAGTCGTGAACTTTCAGCCTCTTTTCTTCGTGTATGTGTGATCTTTTTTTTTTGTCTTTTTTTTTTTGTTGTTGTTTTGGTCTTTTGCACAATAGTTGTCCTTATCTCTTTGATTCACTGTGACCGGAAAATTCGGATAAACCATTCAGGAAAATAACGCACCCCCTAGCGCTCGCAGCGAAATGGAGTGACAGAGAAGTCCGAAGGATTCACGACAGCGTCACGGTAGCGGCGTGTGCTCTGCGTTGGTTAGACGCAGAACCTTAATCCAGGCTTTAGCCTGAGCTAAGTTAAACCTGAGCTAATTTAGCCTGAGTTAATTAAGCTAATTGGTTCTTTTGGGTTGAAGAAGAGGTTGTTGGATTTGAATGAATGAATGAATGAAAATATATTTATTTCGGCCAGGTCATTCATAATGTAGACACCAACAGAAAGCATTAGTTCACATAATAAAGAGACCTAACCGAAAAGGAATAGGCTGAAGCTATTGCTTATTTACGCCGACCCTTCTCACATGATCAACTTATTCAGATCAAACATACAAAACATCGTACAAAAAATATATTTTTTTTACACAATCCCGAACATAATTCCGTAATAGTATCATCTACTGGATCCCTCATATTTTTCAAACACATTAAACTTAAACAAACGTTTGAATGCATGAATCGACCGGCACATCTTCAATTTTTCATCAGGTGCATTTCATATATTTACACCCCTTACAGAAATACATTGATCTGTAATTTTAGTCCTAGACTTTGGTTTTTCAATCATGTGTTTCCCTCGAAGCTCATATCTACTTACCCTTATTTAAAACATGCTTACAATTTTACTAGGTAACAATCTGTTGAACACTTTGTACATTATCAATGCTATTTTGTATTCTACTAAATCCATGAAATTAAATGCCCTTAATTTAATAAATAATTCATTTGATGGTTCTCTATAATTTGATTTTGTGATAATCCTTACCGCTCTTTTTTGGAGAATAAAGATCGGTTTAGTATGGGTAAAATATGCACTCCCCCATATTTCTAAACAGTATGTAATGTAGGGAATAAACATAGTACAATACAAAATATATAAGCACGCTGGTTCAACATATCTTTTACCTTGTATAATATGGCTATCGATTTAGCTAATTTAGATTTGACATGATTAATATGCATCTTCCAATTTAATTTATGGTCCATGATGACACCTAAACATTTTGTTTCAAACACCCTTTCTATTTTGAGAGAAATCTTTCCCCAACAGAATCCTGGTAACAGTGACGATGTCGTGGTTTTAGCTGACGATGTTTCTCTGACTCTTTACGGGAGTCAAACATCAGAGATGGGGGTTGGTTTGTGTACCGGAAGGTTCCGGCCCGCGACCCGGCTCTGCGTCTCCGTCCACAGGAGGCCCGGCTCGTCTAATGAGCTGTAATGTGATGATGGTTCTGCAGAGGATCGGGTTTCCCGGCGCCGCCAGGGCTCAGGTGTCACCGGTGACGGAGAGTTTACTGACGGGCCCTCGATCTGCACTCAGAGCCTGACGGGTTTATGGACCCGGACAGCAGAACTGGGCTGAGGGTTCTGGAGAACAGGGGCCCGTCCAGTCCTGCAGGTTCTGATCCGACGTGTCTGAGCAGCCGCTCGTCTCCTGGTGGGAAGTTCAGAGAGCTGTGTGTGTGTGTGTGTGTGTGTGTGTGTGTGTGTGTGTGTGTGTGTGTGTGTGTGTGTGTGTGTGTGTGTGTGTGTGTGTGTGTGTGTGTGTGTGTGTGTGTGTGTGTGTGTGTGTGTGTGTGTGAGGACCGTCTTCACGAGACAATCTGGTCTTTGTTTCAGTCCCGGGGGGGTAGAGAGTGTGTGTGTGTGTTGGGGGGTAGAGTGTGTGTGTGCGTGTGTGTGTGTGTTGGGGGGTTATGGGTGTGTGTGTGTTATGGGGGGGCGGTACCTGTCAGAACCTGAGAGCTGCAGTCTTTCAACATCAGTAGATACTTTCCCAGATTAATCACACACAGGCATGCACATAAACACACACATACACTCGCACACACACATACACACACACAATCACACGCATATACACACTCACATAGACATACACATGCATAATTACACAGACACACACACACTAAAATATAAACACACTCACACACACTCACAATCACACACATGCACACACACACACACACACACACACACACACACACACACACACACACACACACACACACACACACACACACACACACACACACACACACACACACACACACACACTCACACACACACACACACACACACACACACTCACCCCGTTGTTCCTTTGAGGCTGCAGTTTTATTTTAAAACTCTTTCATCTAAAAACAGATTCCAACCTGAAAAAGGAGTAAAAGATAAATTTAGATCAAAGAAGTTTGAAGTTAAAGTGAAACGACCTGGAACAGACGTTAATGTTCAGCTCGTTAATGTTCAGCTCGTTATCAGCTGGTGAACCGTCAGGTCCAAGGTCCAGGTTCCCTCGGCCCCACCCACTGACCTGGACCACTGGCAGGCCACGCCCCTACAGGCCACGCCCCTACAGGCCACGCCCACATAGGCCACGCCCCCAGGAACAGAGAGGCTGTGTCAGTCAGAGCATGTGAGCGGAGTGGAGCGGCGAGAATTTCCGCTCCTCGCTCACAAAGGTTGTTACCGCTCCGCTCCGCCCTCAAAGTCGCAAAATGCCGCTCCAGCCATAACCGCTCCGCGCTCCAGTAACACTGCAACCCGCTCCGCTCCGCGCAGCGCTCCACGCTCCGCTCCAAAAATGTTTGCATGCATATAAAATGCACATGTTTACCTGAAGCCTTAGATCTAACCAGAGGTGGATGAGAGAGAGAGAGAGAGAGAGAGAGAGAGAGAGAGAGAGAGAGAGACTCAGCAAAGTTACGTTCCTTGCAGCCAGTCACGGAGCCGAGAGGAACAATTACGCAGAGCCGATATAGTTTTAAAGTCCAAAAAATAGATATTTACTGACAAGAAAAAATAAGAAAATAATTTCACCTAATGGAATTATCTGGTTTAATAGACTTTTGTTTATTAACCTTTCCCGAAACAATGTTTCATTCACTGTGTGTTCGGGTGTGTGTGTGTGAGACGTGTGGGTGCAGCGGAGGAGAGAGAGGGAGATGCAGGTGTGCGTGTGTGGAAGACCGGTACACGTGTTCAGTTACTTTTCAGTGTGTCCTCCGTTAGTTTCAGTCGTCGGCCCTCACGCGTTTTGTTTGCTCTTATTACATGTTTGTAATAAATGTGCGAGGTTGCACGGACAGCATTTTTCCTCCGTCCTTTTTTCCCTTCACTTTCCCCGGACTTAACGCCGGTTACGAGCCAGAGACCGAATTAAAATACCAGCTCTCCCAACTACGGTTCAGAGATAGGACTGGAAAAGAAGAAAGGTAACAGGTAGTTTGTGGAGAGGTGGGATATGTTTGGACACGCATCGGGGCCGTGATATGGGGTAACGGAGCGAAACTGGAGCGGGATGACGCCCCGCTCCAGCCAATCATCCTAGAAAAAAAAATCCCGCTCTGCGCTCCTTTCAAAATTCGCCGCTCCGCTCCGCCGCTCGCTCACGCTCCGCTCCGCTCACATGCTCTGGTGTCAGTAGAGGAACTGGTCTGGATCCACCTACTGGTCAGTGGGGGAACTGCACTTTCTTGGCTTACCCTGCATTCACACTGAAAGCGTCACAGGCGTCATAGGCGGCCGGCTGCCATTCATTGTCTATGAAAACGCGCGTCGAGAGCAGCCGGAGCAGAGCGTCAATTTGAAGTTGAAAAATCTGAACTTTATTAAAATGAGCAGCGTTGACGCCGAGGCAGCGTCCAATCACAGACCGGGATTCCTGAAGCGAGAACCTCAATGCAGATTGTACTTTCATGTAGAAACGTTCACTCACTCATTCACATGCGTACATGAGCAGAGCTGTCACTAACAAACTTATTTTATCAGAAATTAATATATTTCCTCCAGAAAACTGACATTTTTGCTGATTTGACTGCTGTTTTTACCTGAACTGCTCATGTGAAACAATAACTGATGGTTGAGGAGCTGGATGGTCCCAACCATTTTATTTGCTACATTGATACAAACGCAAAATAATTAAAAAACATGCTTATTAATCACAAAACACAGTTTAAACATCATGACTAAATCCGCTCCGTCCCGGTGTCTTTTGTCACTTAGCAACCAAACACCTTTTGTTTCCTCGGGTTAAGGTCACAGATTTTTTTCTTTCAGATTTTAGTCACACATCAGAGAATTCTCTTTTAAATTTGAGTTTATAAAGTCAAATGATCGTTTTTCTTTGCAAATGTGTGAATTAAGCCCCAATATCAGTTTTTTTCAGTACATCTGCACGTTTATAAAGTCAAAAACAGGGGTTTTTTTTTGCGTTAAATGCCTCCAACTCAACTCTTATTCTCCTTCTCCTCCTCCTCCTCCTCTCTCCATCCCCACAGAGGAGGCAGACTACTCCTCCTTCGCCACCGACTCTCTGACCCGGAGGAAGACGACGGTTCTGTCGGCGGTTCTGCTGCGTCCGGACGGCGGCAGAAGGAAACCCCCGGTGATCATCAGCCTCCCGCGGGACTTCCGTCCCGTGTCGTCCATCATCGACGTGGACATCCTGCCGGAGACGCACCGCCGCGTCCGGCTGTACAAGCACGGCCAGGAGCGTCCGCTGGGCTTCTACATCCGCGACGGCGCCAGCGTGCGGGTGACGCCGGCCGGCCTGGAGAAGGTCCCGGGGATCTTCATCTCACGCCTGGTTCCTGGCGGCCTGGCCGAGGGAACCGGCCTGCTGGCCGTCAACGACGAGGTGCTGGAGGTCAACGGCATCGCGGTGGCCGCGCGCAGCCTGGACCAGGTCAGAGATTTATTGATTTTAACTAGGGTTGTCCCGATCAGGATTTTTTAGCCCCCGATCACTTGAGTTTGAGTTTCTGCCGATCACGATTTCTCCCGATCCGATCACTTTTTTTGGCTCCCGATACATTTCCAATAATTTTTCCCAATCAGATTTTATTTATTTCGAACATGTACAGGACTGTCTCAGAAAATTTGAATATTGTGATAAAGTTCTTTATTTTCTGTAATGCAATTAAAAAAACTATAATGTCATACATTCAGGATTCATTACAAATCAACTGAAATATTACAAGCCTTTTATTATTTTAATATTGCATTAATATTCTAATTTTTTGAGATAGGATATTTGAGTTTTCTTAAGCTGTAAGCCATGATATTAATAATTTAATTATTAGCGATGCACCGAATGTTCGCTAACCGAAATTGTTCGGCCGAAAATAGCACAAAAAAAAACACTTTCGTGTTCGGTGGAATAAGTGGGGAAAAACTCGAACAATTAATAACGGCATGTTTAGATGATGCAAAATAAGTGGATAAAACAAAATAAATAAAAAGAAAATCAATCCCTTTCCCATATTAATACTTGTATGGGAAAGGGAGTGATTTTTCTTTATTTTGTTTTATCCACTTCTTTGTCACTTTTTTTACAATGCACATTAAATGCATTTTTTTTGTTTTAAGGCCTATGTTACAATTTTTCAGCAGTCAGTTATAGGCCTAATGTAAGCTCAAAGATGGCCAAAACAATGATTTTGCCAATTTATTTATTTTAAGTTATTGTGCTTTGTTGGTATAATGTCTGCTGGAATATTTAAAAAATGCTGAGAAATGTTCAGTTGTTCATGTTCAATAAATATTTCTACCTTGTAATTTTGTAAAAGATTTTTTTCTTTGAAAAGCCACATCTAAAGCACGTTTATTTGATTCATGCAATGGTGAAAAAATTGGCAAAATAAATGGAAAAACTGCGAAGAACCATGTTTGGTATGTTATTCGGTATTCGGTCAAGTTTTTATTATTATTTTTGGTTTCAGCCACAAATTTTCATTTTTGTGCATCACCAATATTTATAAAAATTAGTGTATAGTATAAAAAATAACAGACATATGATGTATGTTTAGTTGTGGAAAGGGGGTGGGATTAAATAATTTTATACTTCCTCCCACTCCTTTTCAAACGTGTAACTGCAATATGTGTTGGTTTTTTTCTTTATGTGGTGTTTTCTTATCCTTTTTCTTGTTTTTTATACATGATCGAAATAAACAACGGACCAGGTGACCGACATGATGATCGCCAACAGCCACAACCTGATCGTCACGGTGAAACCGGCCAACCAGCGCAACAACGTGGTGCGAGGGGGCGGGGCCACGGCGGGGGGCGGGGCCGGCGTTAGCGCCGCGCCGCCGCCGCCGCCGACACACATCATCCAGAACTTCCCGGCGTCGGCGGCGGATTACAGCGACGAGGACGACGAGGAGGAGGACCTGGTGACGGAGGTGGGCGGGGAGGCCACGCCCATCAGACACGCCCCCTACGACGCCGACGTGCCGCGCTACGAGCCGCACCTCAACCTGCGCGCCGCCGCCGCGGCGGAGCGCGATGCTAACGGGCTGACGGCGAGCAGCAGCAGCGACGAGGCCACGCCCTCGGCCACGCCCACGGCCACGCCCTCCCCCGACCGGCGGAGCGAGGGGCGGAGCCTGGAGGAGGAGGGCACCGTCATCACGCTCTAGACCATGGGGGAGGGGGCGGGGTCACGACGGACCAGCTGATCTCCCATCATGCACTGCTGCACCTAAGAAGCACAACGGTCATCCCGACCTACGAAGGCCGACGCCCCCGACTCCGCCCCCCCAAACACGAAATGATCACTAGTGATGCACGAATGTTCGGTAACCGAAATTGTTCGGCCGAAAAATAGCAAAAAAAACTTTCGGTGTTCGGTGGAATAAGTGGGGAAAAAACCGAACAATTAATAACGGCGTGTTTAGATGACGCAATCAAACAGTGAACAGCTGGAGTGAGGGAGCGGTGTTAATGCAGCAAACATGTCAGATCATTACTGGGATGTGGGAAAAAGCAGAGGACACGAGAAATGATCCAGGCTGAGTTGGATTTGGGAAACTGCTCAGTAATGGAGACGGTGACGGGACGCACAGTGTAGGAGATAAGGGGAGAGAGCAGAGAAAAGGTCGTACTACCGATGCGGTGGAGAACCCTCACTGTCTGATATGACGAAATCCTCCAAGAAAATAACCCAGATTTTTAGGCCCAATCTCAATTCTCCCCCTTCTTTTCTTCACTCGCCCTTCTTTTCTTCACTCGCCCTTCTTTTCTTCCCTACCCCCTAAAAAAGAAGGGGGAGATTTTAGGGCACTTGAAATCTAGGGCACTTGGCACAGGTGCCTGTCCCATTTCTCCTACTGCCCCTCGTTTTCATCCCTAACCTGATCAGGAAGCAGAGAGCCAAAAGCTGTTTTAATTTCAGCTGTAGTGCTGTTAATATGCCACTTTATTAAGTTTTAATATTTTTTCAGGCGTAAAAGTAACCGTTAAGATCCCCAACCTGGGCGCAGTTTATTCAAATAACGCTTGTTAAGAAATTTGCTCCGAAAATTTAGAGATTTCTGTCTGCCGGCTCCGGAGCTTATGGTTCCGCGTTAAATCAACGCGTAACCTACGCCGTAGGCTCTGCGTCGATTTAACGCGGAACCATAAATCAGCTCCGCTATCTTCACTTCAGCTTTATCTGAAAGTGTGTAAATTAACCAGATAACAGCTGGATTACTTTGTGGTTTCTGAAAACTATTTTATCAGAAACATCCAAAACAAATCTGACGAGTCACAGGATTATTTCTCTCTATTTCTCACAAAAAAATGCTTGCTCCCTCGGTCACAATCTGAGACGAGTCTGCCTGTTTGCCCTCGGTCGGCGAGTCAAATCGACGCAGAGCCTAAGGCGTAGGTTACGTAGCCTATGGCGTAACCTAACAGCCTTTATTCCAGCGCGATCTTCGCGAACAACGGACAAAAAAGGGATTATGTACATTCACTGAGTGAATATTATGAAAGTAAAATATATATTTCTCGCATGAAATGTAATCAAAACGCATTTTTATGCAGAAACTAACTCAAAATATTGATTTCTAAAAAATAAGAAATGTCCGCGATGTTTTTTATTTTTATTCAGTCCGCAAATGACGACGAAAAGCATTCTGGGAAATTTTTATACCGCCTCGCTCGCGAAGTCAGCATGTGAAATCCCTCGCTGTGAAGGGGCTATTCTCAGCCCCTAGCCCTCGATATGCCCACAACCCCTAGGTGGAAAGAGGAATGGGGACACCACTACCTTCACGGGAACGCACAAAATTTAGGGGTAGTGAAGAAAACGAGGGCGAGGGGGAGTATTAGGACTCACCCTTACAATTATTATAGCAGCCCCACCGCAACCCGATTAATTGGATTTGAACGGGAGAAAATGAAAAAGGATGATGAGAAAAAATACAAAAAGTACAGTAAGACAAATTGTGACTGGCGGGTATTTCACTGCACATTTATTTGATTTATGCAATGGTGAAAAAATTGGCAAAATAAATGAAAAACTGCGAAGAACCATGTTCGCTATTATTATCGGCCAAGTGTTTATTATTATTTTCGGTTTTGGCCACAAATGTTCATTTCGGTGCATCACTAATGATCACGCATGTGTGCCAAAGAGGCCCCGCCCCCTCTCGGTTGAGTCTGACGTCATAAACCGGGGTCAGCTGACAATCTGGCAATTCTGTGACCTTTAACCCCCCCAGACCCCGCCCCCTTCCCGTGACCACGCCCCCTTCCCTCCTGGGGGGCGGGGCTTCTGCAGCAGCCAACCAAACGCCGGCGTAGTTTTTAACCGGATGGCGCCGACCTGAAGAAACAAGTTTATTACCCATGATCCTCTCTGTTTCTTCCCTGGAAGAAAAAGGGATGCTTTTATTACCCATGATCCTCTCTGTTCTCCTCGTCCTCCGGGGATCAGTTTGATGATTTAAAACTTTATAATTCCGTCATCGTCGGTACGACACAAACGGGGAAATGTGATTTTAATGTATTTTTCTTGCTCACTTCTCACTGGACCACGTTTAAAGGCACTGTATGTAGTAATGCCACCTCTGACCACCAGGGGGCTCATGCACCTGCCACGTTGACGAAGGACCAGCCGTTAGAAAGACCACGCCCACAATGATGCTTGAACTTGTGGTTTTATATCATTTTACCTGATAAGGGACATAAAAATCCCCCTGAACTGTAACCATGGAGACCAAAACTGTTCTAATACCCGACTGTTAACGTGTTAATTTCTGCTGTAAACGTGGAAATGTGAACCTGCAGGTCTGGATCTGGACTGTTTCCTGGCCTGTGTGGGTCCTGTAAACTGGACGTGTCCTTCTTGGCCGACACCAGAACTTTCTAGTGAAATGCTGCTCCTGTGTGGTCAAGGGGAATTACTACATATAGTGCCTTTAATCAGCTTTATTAGTCCTGTTCCAGCCCGGTCTGGAGGAAAACTCGTTAATCTGCAACCTGATGTCTGTCTGTTTTGTTTTGATTCTCCTGAATTCAACCAATGAATCTGTTCAGCGCCGAGTCAGGCCGGTCCGGTACCTGAGGGTGAGTTCTGGTACCGGTTTCTGCTGGTCTGAACACGGAGGGAGTTCAGGAGACGTCCTTTAGGACCAGCTGATGGGATCTGGATCAGAACTGGATTAAACCAGAACTTTTCTCTGTGACCTGGATCAATAACTGTATCCCTGCTGTCAATCATTCTGTTTCCACGACCTCTGACCCGCCGTGATGCGAGCAGACACCTCCGTGGAACGCTGGTCCGCGAGGCGTTTTAGCTCCGCCCCCTGGTGAGGTCATCACCAGGGGCGTGGCCTACTCCTGCTGGAGGGGCGTGGCCTACTCCTGCTGGAGGGGGCGTGGCCTACTCCTGCTGGAGGGGGCGTGACCCATAGACATAAATACGTAAACGCTCCATCGAGCGCTGAGCCGTACGTCAACGTCCCCGCCATATTGGATGTTCAAGACTGCGCTGTAAACTAATACAAGTAAATGGACTTATTTTCATAAAGCGCCTTTCTACAAAGACATTTACGTTTTACGTCTCATTTATTCATTCACACACGCACTAATATACTTGGGAAACAGTTAGGCACCAAATAATATATTTAATTTTCTCAGATGGCAAAAATAAGAACTTTATTGATCCCACATAGGAGTAATTCTCTCAATTTTCTGATCAACAAAGCATATTTTACATAAAAATATTTAAAAAAAATTCAAGTAACAAAATAACATATTTGAACCATTTTTCAGATTTTTTCAGTTATTTTATTGTCTGAAAATGGTTCAAATGTTATTTTATTGTCTGAAAAATTGTTCAAATGTTATTTTATTGTCTGAAAAATTGTTCAAATGTTATTTTATTGTCTGAAAAATGGTTCAAATATGTTATTTTGTTATTTGAAAAATGTTTAATTAGTTTTGTTAATGAGAAAATATGTTTCTCTATTTTTCTTATTTTTGTGAGGGGGGATATATATTGTTTTTCGGCACTACCTTGTTCTCTATAGCTGATATAACATGAATTACTCCTATGTGGGATCAATTAAGTTCTTATTTTTGCCATCTGAGAAAATGAAATATATTATTTGGTGCCTAACTGTTTCCCAAGTATATTAGTGCGTGTGTAAATGAATAAATGAGAGGTAAAACGTACATTTCTTTGTAGAAAGGCGCTTTATGAAAATAAGTCCATTTACTTATATTAGTTTACAGCGCAGTCTTGAACATCCAATATGGCGGCGACGTTGACGTACGGCTCAGCGCCCCCATGCTCAGCGCTCGATGGGGCGTCTACGTATACATGTCTATGGCGTGGCCTACTCCTGCTGGAGGGGCGTGGCCTACTCCTGCTGGAGGCGTAAAGTCATCTCTGTAATTTATTTCTGTTCTGCAGGACACTGGGATTGTAAACACATTTATTTATTCTCTAATCTCGTGTTTGCATTTGTTTTCCTCTCTTTGTACACATTTATGACTTTTATTTTTTATATAACGGATGTTTTTGTCACGATCGAGGTACGGTGGAGATGATTTCAGACGGGGGTTTAATGTTTTAATGAGGATCGGTGCACATCATGAAACACTATTATTTTATTTTCATACTGTGAATTATTATTATTATTATTATTCGGGAGAGACGCCGTGATATTAACCTCAAACTAGGCAAATGTTTTCTTTTTTCTTTGCTTGCCGGATAAATATTATGATATAGATTTGTAATGAAGAATTGTCAGTATTTTCATATCAATGCTATTATGATGTAAGTTTTTATCACATTTAATGAAAATGTTTGAAGATTCAACTGGAGATTTGTGTAAACAAACAGACATAAACATGTAACTGCTGGAGAAAATAAACTAATATGTAGCGACTGGTGTTTGTGGTTTGCGGGTTCTGTCTCCCCCTGCTGGACGGTTCCGGTACTGCACACGTGACTTCAGCTGGAGCCTCTGAAAATGTTTTCTTTTTAGGAAACTTGAGTTTATAAAGTCAGAAACTGTTTTTCTTTTTTAAATCAATAAATCAGCTAAATTTAAAGTAAATGTCTGATGTTTCTCTTGTGAATCAACACGTTTATAAAGTCAGAAGTTTTTTTCCAAGTCCAAATTTCCAAAAACATTTTATTGTGACAATTTTGAGTTTTCTCTTGTTTATTTGTGAGTTTTTAAAGCAGAAATCTAGATATATTTTCTCATTGCAATTTTTAATGTTATCATTTTAATATTCACTTTCAAATTGAGTTTGTCAACTCTGATCAATCTTCTTTATATGCAAATGTCTAAATTCAGTTTATGAAGCCAGAAATTCTGTATTCTTTCAAATTTGTGAGTTTAGTTTTTTTTTTTTGCATTTGTGAATTTTAATGTACCAAAGTTTTGCTCTCATAAATTATAACGATTAGAAAGGGAGAAATTGAGGTTTTGTTTCTTGTCTGAAGCTGAAAAGTCAGCTGAGTTTTTACTTACAAATCTGCAAAGTTGTCAAAATCTATGGACTCGAACCGAGTTTCTTCTTTTAAAAATGTGCCAATTTTAAAATGTCAACTTTAGTTTCCTCGGGTTAAGGTCAGATTGTTTTTTTTTTTTCAGATTTTAGTCACACATCAAAGAATTCTGTTTTAAATTTGAGTTTATAAAGTCAAATGATCACTGTTCTTTGCAAATGTGTGACTTAAGCCCCAATATCCATTTTCTTCAGTACATCTGTACATTTATAAAGTCAAAAACAGGATTTTTTTTGTGTTAAATGCCTCTAACTCAACCCTCTCTGGTACAGTGTTTGAACACTTTTAAGATGCAGCCCTGAAACAGAGATGGGATCCTAACAGAAAAACAATAGCAGTGTTTAAATGTGTCACATGAGGTCATCTTCAGCCTCACTATGTGACTCCTCAGAAATCATTAAAAAAAGTACTTTTATGACGTTTTTTGACGGTATAAAATATATACTCTACAATCAGTGAGGTACGTTCACTATTCTGTGGTCTATTGTGCCGTATTTGATTATTTAAAAAAAGTTATAGTGCAGTCTGATTGTTTTTATGGTGACATAGTATATACTTCTTTTTTATTTATTTTTTTTAATATAACAGATTAAAGTAGTCTTTAATCTGTGCTATTAAAAAATATATTTAACTTGCTGATTCTTTTCGTTGGACAAGAATATTTAGGTTTTTTAAACAGGTGAGTTTAAACTTCCACACCACAGTCGGCCTTTTAACAAATATTGCCCTCTGATAAAACTAAAATCTGTTTTTAGAGGAAGTTTTATGTGTATTAGGGGGATTAGCTCGCCTGGGAGGTTCTTTTTTAACTTTATTTAACAATCAATCAATCAATTACTTTAATTGTCCCCAAGGAGGCGATTAGTTTCGCGACAGGAGAAGCACACAGTGTTAAATATACATGAAATATACATAATAAATTACAATAGTAGTATAGACCTAAGCTTGAGAGTGAAGGATTTATTTATAACAAGAACAATGACAAACTCAGATGTAAACATAAGTACATCAGATTGAGAGAACAATAACTATTAAATTGAGATTGCATAAAGGGAAAAGAAGAAAATAAATATCTAAATAAATAATTCATTTTTTCAATGAGGGAAAAATAAATAAACGAGTAAAAAAATGAGTACCTAAATAATAAATAAGGAAGGAAAATCATATTGTCAAGTACAAGGGGTTCAGGATAAATTGACAGTTGTATTTATGTGTTTTACACTTGAAATAAGGAGATTTCATTTTTTAAGAGCAGTCCATCAAGGGGGGGATTTAGCGTCAAGTCAAATGTAAATACAGTATTCATCTTTATAAAAACTTCTCGTATATATCGGTTAGATGTTATACTTTGTTTGGTGTAAATTAGAGAACTAGAGAGAGTAGTACTCTAGTGTAAATGTAAGAGTTTTGGAGTATTTAAACTTCCGGGGTCTCTGTTGTCATGACGGCGGCAGGTCACGTGACGTGACTCGGCCCAGGAGGCCCCGCCCACCTCCGTTTTTTGTGTGTTTTTTTTTATTTATTTAAATCTTGAAACTGATTGAATGATTAAAAAAAATGATTAAAAAAAAAGAACAATGATCCAAGAAAAAATAAAAACAAGACTTGTTTCGGGGTCTCTGTTGTCATGACGACGGCGGCGGGTCACGTGACGTGACTCGGCCCGGGAGGCCACGCCCACCTCCGTGGTCACTGTATTTTTTATTGTTTTTTTTAATTTAAAATAAGTTATATACAATATTATATATATTATACAATAATTATATTCTTTTTTAGAAGAAGTTATATACAAAGAACGTTTTCATGACGGCAGCGGGTCACGTGACGTGGCCCCGCCCCCTCCGGGGTCACTGTTGTCATGACGGCGGTGGCGGGTCACGTGACCGTGACGTGTGCAGCATGGCGGACGCCGCTAGCCGCCTGGCCGCCGCTAGCTCCCCCCGCCAGCTGAAGCAGGAGTCCGCCACCCCCGCAGACATGACCCAGGACTCGAACCCGCGACCCGAGGACGCGCGCACGCGCAGCATGTTCCTGTCCCGCGCGCTGGACAAGATCCTGGCGGACCGGGAGGTGAAGCGGAACCAGAACAGCCAGCTGCGCAGAGCCTGCCAGGTGGCCCTGGGTGAGAGAGAGAGACCCTGGTGGTCTGGATCTGGACCAGGACCAGGACCAGGACCAGGATCCTGGTCCTGGTCCTGGTCCTGGTCCAGATCCGTTCCCCCAGCCAGCCAATCCCTGCCCGTCACGTATCTGTGTTAATTGTGTTATTTCCGGGTAAACATCAGCTCTGACAGCTCTGGGCGTGTCGTTGCCATGGAGACCCGGATGGAGGCTTATTATTATGGAGTTGATCCAGGAGCTGCTGTCAGTTCTGGATTCACATCACAGTTCACAGCAGCTGGTTGGAAACATCCGGGGTATTTTAACCTGTAGACGAGAGTAGACCTGACCACGCCCCCTGTGACGTCACCCACAGCGCCGTGTTATTGTAATAATAATAATAATAATAATAATAATAATAATAATAATAATAATAATTAAAGCTGCAAGCAGCGATGAACGGGACCTCGCGCATGCAATTTCCACCAATTGAGGTCGAGGACTCAAAACTAAGTCCGATGACACCACCCACGACTCTCTATGTCAAACCATTCAAAAGTTATGGCATAATTACATATCAGCCAATCAGCTACTAGTATCACTTCCTGTTTAGCGTTGAAGTTTGACGCGGCGCCACGGCCACATTTCATGAAAACTCACGATTTTGATAACTTTTCATCGTTAACGTCTTTTGTGTCTCCTGAGCGAATTTTATGTTGAACGGACGATCCTGCTATGAGGAGTTCGTTAAAGTACGACGCGTGAAAATGGCATAAATTACGCCAAAATTAACCGATTAATTCAAAATGGCCGACTTCCTGTTGGGTTTCGGCCATGGCGCCAAGACTTTTCTTTAGGTTGTGACATGATACAGGTGTGTACCGATTTTCGTGCATCTACATCAAACCGTATTGTGGGGCTTGAGGCACAAAGTTTTCTAGGGGGCGCTGTTGAGCCGTTAGGCCACGCCCCTTTTTGACACTATTAGAATACGTAATTTTTGGCCACGTGGGATGTGCGTGCCAAGTTTCACAACTTTTCGAGTAAGTTATGCGCCTCAAAAACGCGATTGTTTTCGGATAAAATAATAAGAATAATAATCTTTACGATTTCAATAGGGCTTCGCACAAGCCTTGCTGGTGCTCGGTCCCTAATAATAATAATAATCAATTTTATTTATAGAGCGCTTTTAAAAGATCTCAAATACGCTTATAGATTAGTGGTGGGGGAAATAAATCGATATTGCAATATATTGTTGCGCTCTCTGTCGCAATAAATAATCGATAACTGATGACGAATATCGATATTTTACTACAACACACATAATGTATTTACGCAGTTGTCACCGCAATATTGTTCATGCACTTTAATTAGTCCAGCTGTACAGTGTTTACATTTACAAGCCTAGCAGGCAGTGAGGCAAATATACAAATGCACTTTCTTTGTACATTGTATGAAGTTTTGGCATTGAATAAACTACAGACCTTTTCCTTTTTATGGGTATTTTTTTCTTTTTCAGTCTCATATATCGTGATATATCGTTGATGAAATTTCTTTCAATACATCAAATATCGTGTATGGTGATATTATCGTTATCGTGGGCCACATATCGCCACAGTATTGAATCGTGAGTTACCGTATCATCCCACCCCTAGTTTCCATGCAGTCAAAATTGGGGTTATTGCTAATATTCCGGTTACTGAAACATTGGGAATATTCCGTTTCCATGGTAATTAATCATTCAGGATATCTGGATCAAACCAGCGACGCACGGAGAACGTGATGACGCGATTCCCGTCATTTCTGCTTCTTCTTCTTGTATCCAAATTCAAAACAAATGCTGCTTCGTGCAACTTTTCTCTCACCTTCTTGTAAATCTTCTATCCCGGTACTTTCTACCGTCTACAAATGCAGAAATGTTCATATCCTTCATTACATTTATGAAGTGATTAGTCTCCTCCTGGTCTTGGTTTCTCCGTGTTTAGAAGAACTTCCTGGACTCAAAAGACCAGGATTCCTTGTGAACAGAGCATGTGCAGAAAACAGATTCCTGTTCCGTTTGATGGGGATATTCTGTTTGGTGTTTATATGACCCAATATTCAGGTTTTAAAAGGAGTAACCCAGGGCTCATATTGGGGTTTTTAAAAACCCCAATATGAGCAAATTCTGGTTATTCAAAGGGGTTATTGGTGTTTACATGGCCGTGCAAAACCGGGTTATTGCCAATATTCGGGTTTTAAAAGGGTTATTGATGCTGGAAACGCAGTCATAGATAGAATAATAGAATAGAATGTCCTGATGATATTCTCGATTACTCCTGTCACAGCAGCAGTAGCAGCACCGCTCCGCTCTTTCCCATTTATCCTGGCCCAAACAAGACGACATTATATAATATTATTATATACCAATATTATTATTATTATATTCTGCTTAGCTAGTGTCCATCAATCCACACTAATACATTTCTCCAGAATGAGTATGGATAGTACATACTATTGAGTATGGATAGTACATACTATTGAGTATGGATAGTACATACTATTGAGTATGGATAGTACATACTATTGAGTACGTACTAATGTTTGGGACGCACTAAAAAATCTCACATACTGTTTTTGCTGCTCATTAGGGAGGAAAGTAAGGGATTTAGGATGCAGCTATGGCATTTGTTTTCGTTGTTTTTTGCTCACTGAACCCAGATTTAAATAGTGACAAACACTAATAGACAAATGGCTCTTATTAACATGTATACAATTTAAAGTGAAAGGTGCAGCAGTATGAGGTAGACATGGTTATGGAGGGAATGTTCATGACGTCACAGATGCGACTTCACAGCGGGTTTCGCCCACTGAGTGTCAGAAAGGCCGAGTGACAGAAAGACTGAGTGTCAGAAAGGCCGAGTGTCAGAAAGACTGAGTGTCAGAAAGACTGAGTGTCAGAAAGACTGAGTGTCAGAAAGACTGAGTGTCAGAAAGACTGAGTGTCAGAAAGACTGAGTGTCAGAAAGACTGAGTGACAGAAAGACTGAGTGACAGAAAGACTGAGTGTCAGAAAGACTGAGTGTCAGAAAGACTGAGTGTCAGAAAGACTGAGTGTCAGCGTAAACTTTCAGTTTGAGCAACTGGAAAACATCTAAAATTGGAAAGAGCTGTTGTGTGATCGACTGTACTCATAGATTTAGCAAGAAATCAGAGTTATCGTTTTAAAGATTGACGAAAAATAGGACTCGGGTCCTGGTCCTGGTTCGGGTCCGGTCCAGATCCGACCAACCAATCCATGCTCGTCACGTATCTCGGTTAATTGTGTTATTTCCGGGTAAACATCAGCTGGACCGACAGCTCTGGGCGTGTTGTTGCCATGGAGACCCGGATGGAGGTTTATTATTATGGTGTTGATCCAGTAGCTGCTGTCAGTTCTGGATTCACAGTCACAGTTCACAGCAGCTGGTTGGAAACATCCGGGGTTTTTTTATAGAGCTGGGTATCATCACTGACCTCCCGATACGATACGATTCCGATACACTAGGTCCCAAGACGATACGATTTCCGATACGATACGATACGATTCGATATCGATATTCTAGTTACAATAAGGGAATAACGTGATCCTTCCACGCGCCACGTCCGGCCAGAGAAACCCCACCCTGCCTGGTGAAAAGAAGCGGCCTTCTCACTCCTCAAGTAAGGAGGAGACTTGAGCTCATTGCAGGGCCTCCCGGGGTTGGTAGATGGAGCAATGCCCAGGACTGACTTAGGTAGGAGCACTGGGTGATAAAATGGGGGGAAAAAAATCGGGATTAAAAAAAAAAATTACAAAAAAAAGAATTTTTTTTTTTTTTTTTTTAATCGATAATCGATAATCGTTCCTACACATGCATATCGATAAAATATCGATATATATCGATATTTTTAACCCACCCCTAGTTTTTTAACCTGTAGACGAGAGTAGACCTGGCCACGCCCCCTGTGACCACGCCCCCTGTGACCACGCCCCCTGTGGCCACGCCCCCTGTGGCCACGCCCCCTGTGGCCACGCCCCCTGTGACGTCACCCACAGCGCCGTGTTATGGATAGAATAATAGAATAGAACCAGCTTTATTCAGGGTTCCTACGGGGGCTTGAAATCCTTGAAAGAGCTTGAATTTCAATGTTATGTTTTCAAGGCCTGAAAAGTGCTTGAATTTTAGTTTAAGTGCTTGAAATTATAACTCTGTGTCTTTCACAAAATTGGGATCAGACTGTATAGTTTAGTTATTACAAGGAGAAATAAAATCAGTAAGATGAAACATAACTAGATGTTTGCAGCACGATACAATGTACATCATTGTGATAAAAAGTGGAAAAAATAAATATGAATATATATATTCCTGTAGATATTTTATCTCAGTGATAAGGTGCTTGAAGATTTTGAAAATGACGCTTAAAAGTGCTTGAATTTGACCTTAAAAATGTGTAGGAACCCTGTTTATTGGCCAGGTATGAACATGCCAGACGGGGAATTTGTTTTAGTTTTTTTTCCCTCACTGAACCCAGATTTAAATAGTAGCAAACAGTAAATAGACAAATGTGGCTCTTAATAACATATATACAATTTTAAAAGTGAAAGGTGCAGCAACCAAACCAGAAAAAGAAACAGAAAAAAAGAAACCAATAAGGTTACCAGTATTTAAATGTACTGTAATTAATACATTTTCAAAAAGCTGATATTTTTTTATAAATATCAGAGAAGAACAGAAACAAACAAAAACAAATAAACATTAACATTTGTAGCTTTCAAAGATTGCTCGACAAATCTTTTTTTTAAAACCGAAAATGAGCTGCACATTGGTAAATCTAGGTCAGCGTCATTCCATAGTTTAACTCCCACGACAGATTTACGTGTGCTTTAGTCCTCACCTGTGACGTCACCACAGCACCGCCGTGCAAATAGATCAGAATCATAATCAGGTTTATTGGCCAATTCAGGTCAAACAAGACCGGGAATTTGACTCGGTTATTTTCGCTCACTTTACAGTAAATATGGATGGATGGATGGATGGATGGATGGATGGATGGATGGATGGATGGATGGATGGATGGATGGATGGATGGATGGATGATGGATGGATGATGGATGATGGATGGATGATTGGATGGATGGATGGATGGATGATGGATGATGGATGGATGATTGGATGGATGGAATAGAATCAGCTTTATTGGCCAGTTATGAACATGCCAGACAGGGAATTAGTTTTTGCTCATTGAACCCAGATTTAAAGGTACCTATTATAGCATTTAATGTCTATTTTAAACAGGCCTTGAATGTCTTAAAAACAAGTTTTTGATTGTTTTTTTCTATATAAATTAGAAATTCAGCCTCTGATCCATGTCTTTATCTTCCCATTCTCTAACCTCATTATCTATGCAGGATTCTGAGTGGGCGGGGCTATGATAATGAGGCTCTGTGCTGATTGGCTGCCTGAATGACGCGATACACCGCTACGGAAAAATGGAGGAAGCTCCGGCCGGCGGAGTTATTTACACCGCAAGCGAGCGAGCGTCAGCGACAAAATCAATTCCATGTCTTTATTTTCTATTGGACTGTCCTAACTGGCCGCAGCGCCGTTTTCAGCTGAACATTTGTCAGACGCCCTGCTTCTATTTTCTTCCTGTCTTCTGCTGGATTTGTGCAGGAATGTCATCGTCTCGCTGATGTTCCTGGTTCTAACGTGTAATTTTCTGCTGAAATCGCAGTATTTCCTGTCTCCTCTGTCACTGATTAGACGTGAAGCGTTGGATTAGTTTAACTTTGGCCGTGTTTTCAGGCCTTAACGACGGCTGCAGAGCGGTTTTATGATGAGGTGACGGGTCACGTACTGGTGGTTGTTAATGATCAGTTATGAAGGGGTTGTGACATCCGTGGTGGCGGTTGCTCAACCCAGTTTCCTGCTGCAGCGCAGAGATACGAGAGCAGAGTCAGGCTGGAGTCCTGGATCTGGATCTGTATGTGGATCCAACTGATCCGGATCCAGCTGATCTGGATCTGGATCTGGATCTGGATCCAACTGATCTGGATCCAGCTGATCTGGATCTGGATCAGCTGGATCTGGATCCAGATCAGGTGGATCCAGATCCACCTGATCTGGATCCACCTGATCTGGCTTGAGAGAAAACGGTTGATCCCTCATAAAAACGTCACACGTGTCCTGAACCCACGCCGTCTCCCGCTGCGACAGAAACTCCCCTGATGTCGATGAACTCAGTAATATTCAGATCTGTGACTGAATGAATCTGTTTTTTCCTTTCAGATGAAATCAAAGGAGAGCTGGAGAAACAAAAGTGAGTACAGTACGCCCTCTGGATGAATGAGTGAGTGAATGAGTGAGTGAATGGATGCATTAATGCATGAATGTATAAGTTAATGAATGCATGAATTCACGAATGCATGAATGAATTCACGAATGAATGAATGCATGAATGAATTCACGAATGCATGCATGAATGCATGAATGAATTCACGAATGCATGCATGAATGAATGAATGAATGAATGCATGAATGAATGAATTCAGGAATGAATGCATGAATGAATGAATGAATGAATGCATGAATGAATGAATTCACGAATGCATGCATGAATGAATGAATGAATGAATGCATGAATGAATGAATTCAGGAATGAATGCATGAATGCATGAATGAATTCACGAATGCATGCATGAATGAATGAATGAATGAATGCATGAATGAATGAATTCAGGAATGAATGCATGAATGAATGAATTCAGGAATGAATGCATGAATGAATGAATGCATGAATGAATTCACGAATGAATGAATGCATGAATGAATTCACGAATGAATGCATGAATGAATTCACGAATGAATGCATGAATGAATGAATTCACGAATGAATGCATGAATGAATGAATTCACGAATGAATGCATGAATGAATGAATTCACGAATGAATGCATGAATGAATGAATTCACGAATGAATGCATGAATGAATGAATTCACGAATGAATGCATGAATGAATGAATGCATGAATGAATTCACGAATGAATGCATGAATGAATGAATTCACGAATGAATGCATGAATGAATGAATTCACGAATGAATGCATGAATGAATGAATTCACGAATGAATGCATGAATGAATGAATTCACGAATGAATGCATGAATGAACGTGAGTAAATGAATGCATGCATGAATTAATTAACAAATGAATGAATGACTGCATGAATGAATGCTGTCCAACTGGTGCTGCTGGTTCTAATATCCTTCACCTGCTGAACCGCCTCCACTGGTTCTGCTGGAGGTGGAGGAGCAGCAGCTCTGGTTCTGGAGGACTGGACCTCTCGGTCAAGGCTCCTGAAGTCTGACCCGGTTATCCGGTTTAAACCAGCTGGTGTCACATACAGGTTGAACCGGGCCGAGGGGTTCAGGGATGGTTCTGGTCCTGATGCAGAGCTAACGGAGGTCTTGACCCGGCCCAGAAGGGCTCTGGTGTTAGAGAAACCGCTCGGCCCCCTGGGAAGTCCTGACGTGTGTGTGTTGCAGGGATGGTGTCGTGGCTCCGCCCCGGCCCGGCTACATCGAGGCGGACCGGTACGTGGTTCCGTTCGAGCTGGCCTGCCAGTCCAAGTCCCCGCGGATCGTCAGCACCTCGCTGGACTGCCTGCAGGTGGGTGTTCTGGCCCCGCCCCCAATACGATAACCCCGCCCCTCAGGTGTTCTGACCACGCCCCCAATATGCTAACCCCGCCCCTCAGGTGTTCTGGCCCCGCCCCCAATATGCTAACTCCGCCCCCTCAGGTGTCCCCGATCATATCCATGTCTCCTCCTCCCACGGAGCTGCTGCTGATACATCAACGTCGCCGCCATATTGGATGTTCAAGACTGTAAACTAATACAAATAAATTGAGTTATTTTCATAAAGCGCCTTTCTACAAAGAAATGTACGTTTTACGTCTCATTTATTCATTCACACACGCACTAATATACTTAGGAAACAGTTAGGCACCAAATATAATATATTTAATTTTCTCAGACGGCAAAAATAAGAACTTTATTGATCCCACATAGGAGTAATTCATGTTATATCAGCTATAGAGAACAAGGTAGTGCTGAAAAACAATATATATCCCCCTCACAAAAATAAGAAAAATACAGAAACATATTTTCTCATCAACAAAACTAATTAAACATTTTTCAAATAACATATTTGAACTATTTTTCAGACAATAAAATAACATCCTGGTCCTGTTTGTGGGATGGAGTAGACGATGACGTGTCTACAAAGCAGCAGTAACAGCTTTTATGTCTGAAAAATGGTTCAAATGTTATTTTATTGTCTGAAAAATGGTTCAAATATGTTATTTTGTTATTTGAAAAATTAAAAATTAGTTTTGTTGATGAGAAAATATGTTTCTCTATTTTTCTTATTTTTTTACTTGTATTAGTTTACAGAGCAGTCTTGAACATCCAATATGGCGGTGACGTTGACGTATCACAGCAGCGGGAAAGAACACTCGATGGGGCGTCTATCTACGTATAAATGTCTATGTTCCCGATCACGTATCATGTGATCATGTGATATAAGAAGCACAGCTGGATTCAGGGACCCGCATCATGGTGCTCCCTCCATCGTGGTTGCCATGGTGATCTGTTGATTCATGATGGATGGGTGACTATGGCTTGATAGTGATGTTGAACCAACATGTGGTGGGCCCCCCCCCGGGGGGCGGTAGGTACTGGTAGGCATGGAAACGGGAGGCCAGACCACCTTTGGTGTGTGTTTAAACCCCAGGATTTAACCAGCGTCTCACCTGGACCCGTCTCTCACCTGTGTCTCTCACCTGCTCGTCTCTCACCTGCAGAAGCTGATGGCGTACGGCCACGTGACGGGAAACGCCCCCGACAGCCGGACTCCGGGGAAGAGGCTGATCGACCGGCTGCTGGAAACAATCTGCAACTGTTTCCAGGGACCGCAGACGGACGAGGGGGTGCAGCTGCAGATCATCAAGGTATCGGGCCTTAATACGTTTTAAAAAGTCTTAAAAAGTCTCATTTTGCTAAAAAAAAAGGCCTTTAAATGTCTTAATTTGTCTTAAATCTCAATTCAAGGGTCTTACTTTTAGAGGAAAGTCGTCATTAAAAAGTTTATTTCATCGTTTTGAAGAGAATCTCCTGCAGAGGTTCTAAATCTGTGTTGCCAGGTTGGGCAAGTTTCAGCCCAATTGGGATGAAAAACATATAGTTTGGCAGCTTTTCCTGGTTTTTACTGAATATTTAGTAGAAATTACTAACTAAAAAGTTTCCATTATGGCAGACAAAAGTAGAAACTTACACAATAAACTCACTGATGTTTTATTTTCACATCCTGTCATCATTAAAACATTTTCTTACACTTTGAAAAGGAAAAGTTTATTTAATGCTTTTGAAGAGAAATAAATCTGTTTACTGGTTATTAGACGCCTCAGTCAGGGTTGCCAGGTTGGGCAGGTTTCAGCCTAATTGGGCGGGTTGATAAAATCTGGGCTGCTTTTCCTGGTTTTTACAAAATATTTAGGATAAATGATTAACAAAAAAGTTTCCATTACGGCAGAGAAAAGTAGAAACTTACACAATAAACTCACTGATATTTTATTTGCTTTAATCTACTCAATTTAGTTGTAGTCTTTGTTTGGAGCCTGAACTTTTTTTTTGACTATTTAGTGGTGTTGTGAAGCTTGAAATGTATTATGCATTTAAAAAATTATAGTTTTAACATAGAGAAAGTATCATTCAGGCTGGTTTTTCATTATTTCGGTGGGTTTTACATCGTGTCTGGGCTGGAACCTGCCAGATCTGGCAACCTCGACCTCAGCGCTGGATGACTTGTCTTTTTGGTCTTAAATTTACTTGGAATATGATATTAAAAAGTCTTAAATTCCATCTTCCTAAAATAGGGCCTTTAAATGTCTTAATTTGTCTTAAACTCAATCCAAGGGTCTTAATTTTAGAGGAAAGTCGTCATTAAAAAGTTTATTTCATCGTTTTGAGGAGAATCTCCTGCAGAGGTTCTAAATCAGTGTTGCCAGGTTGGGCAAGTTCCAGCCTATGTGTAAATATATATCTGGGCTGCTTTTCCTGGTTGTTACTAAATATTTAGGAGAAATGATTAACAGAAAAGTTTCCTGTTTTACCTGAACCTCACCTGTCCCCCCCGTCCCCGTCCCCCCAGGCGCTGCTGACGGCCGTCACCTCCCCCCACATCGAGATCCACGAGGGGACGGTTCTGCTGACCGTCAGGACCTGCTACAACATCTACCTGGCCAGCAGGAACCTCATCAACCAGACCACGGCCAAGGCCACGCTCACGCAGATGCTCAACGTCATCTTCACCCGCATGGAGAACCAGGCCGTAGGTGTCCTCTTATTAGGGCTGGGCGATATGGACCAAAAGTCATATCTGGATATTTTCTAGCTGAATGTCGATACTCGATATATATTGATATTTTTTCTGTGCCATAATTGGGGTTTCTCCCAAAGCATTATAGCATAGCATCTCTGTTAGCATCTCTGTTAGCATCTCTGTTAGCATCTCTGTTAGCATCTCTGTTAGCTTCTCTGTTAGCTTCATTTTTTTCTGAGGCAAACCCTTAAAAAAACAGTCAGTTTTAATACAAAGCCTCGTGCCAAATGTCACACAGGTTCCTTTATTAACAGAGGTCTGCACAATATCAACATGTATAAAACAAATGAAATAAAAATAAACTGCCTGCATATATAGAATAAAAATGCTTCTTGAATAAAATAAAACAAATATCCCTTTCCTGCATAACAATTAAATTAAAATACACTGTAATTAATACAATGTAGACGGTAGAAGGCAGACTTTTCCACTGAGGTTGACAGTTGTGCAAATAACAAAACATTTGTGCAAATCTCAAATAAAACATTCAAGTCAATTTGTTACAAAATAAGCTATATCAAAATCATAAAAAAAAAAATATATATATGAAATCGATATAAACGATATTGTCTCGTACCATATCGCGTTTGAAAATATATCGATATATATTAAAATCTCGATATATTGCCCAGCCCTACCTCTTATCCGTCCTCGTACCCTGTACCTGTACAGCAAGCCATTTTAACATTTAATGGCTAAGTTTAACTATCCGAAATTAACAATGCAGATTTCTACAACTGCATTTTGACTATAGTCCTAATTACATTCTGACTAGTCAGAATTACTAGTCAGAATTGTCATTCAAGATATCTATAACGTCATTTTGTTTAGTCAAAACTCTAATTCAAGATATCTGTAATTACATTTTGACTAGGCAGAATGGAAGTTAAAGATATCTCCAATTTGAGATGTCTTTATTTAAAATTCATTACAAGATATCTATAACTTGAATACAGATATCTACAGTTAAATTATGACTCTCCGTAATTCCAGTTTGAGATATCTATAACTTCGTTCTTGCTAGTCAAAAATTATTTAAGATATCTAAAAAGGACGACGTAAATATCTTGAATTGAGGGGAATTACAGATATCTTGAGTTGGAATTCTGACTAGTCAGAATTAAATTGTAGATATCTGAAACTGGAATTACAGCTAGTCGTAATTCAGCAACGACGTGCTGCCACTCACTCGCTTTATTTTTGTTAGTGATGCCACTACTGTGACCACCAAATAATGTGGTTTTCCTGGAAATAATGTGGTTTTCCTGCCTCCACCTCATCCACAACATCTCCATCTCGGTCTCCGTGAAATTCAGTGGCACGGTGGCTCCACACGTCTCATTCATCCTGATGCAGCAGAAACAGACTGCAGGTGGCGCTGCACATGCTCAGCAGCTCATTCATATGTAAATACAGTCATCATAGAATAGAATAGAATCCTTTATTGTCACTGTAAACATTGTTTCCAACATTGTTGTGAAAATCAGTTTAGCAGCTCCACATGACAGCATAACACTCACACAGAAACAACAAGAATAAAATAAATAAAATCACTTGTGCAAAATTGGAATATAAAAAATATAAAATTAACTGTACATTTAGTGCAATATTATCTGGGGCAATAATTGCACTTGGTTGTGTGTATGAGTGTGTGTGGGAGGGGTGGGGGTCATCATGTAGTTTGCATTGCCCATTCTTGGTAGAAAGTGGGCGTGTAGAGGGCGGGATGTGAGGAGAATTCACCTTCAACCTTCCAGCTGGACTGTGATTTATGAAGAGAACATTGCGTGCAAGTGTAAGTGCACACGGTTTTATAAATCCGGATGTTTTTTTGCGCCCGCCATTCTCGGCTTTTGGGTTTACGTGCACTTTTAGTATGAATCCTACACACTCTTTTATAAATGAGGCCCCAGATCCAGACTCCTGCGTTGACTCTTCGTCTTCCTCCTCCTCCTCTTCAGGCCCTGGAGGCCCAGGACCAGGACCAGGACAAGGACCGGCTGCGTCTCCCCCCCCAGAACCCGTCCCCGGCCCCCGGCAGCCACAGGTCCGGTTCCCCCCGGTCCGACCGGACCGCGACCCCGGAACCCCCGGGTTCTCAGGGTTCCCCGTCCCCGGCAGCCAGCCTGCCCGACCTGACCGAGCCCCCGGACCAGAACCAGGACCAGGACCGGGACCAGGACCCGGACCAGGAACGGGACCAGGACCAGGACCAGGACCAGGACCAGGACCAGGACCGGGCCGCCGCAGACACGCCGTCCATCAACGGAGACGACGCCCCGATTGGAGGACGGGATCAGGCCACGCCCCCAGGAGGTGTGGCCTCTTCAGATCCAGAACCAGAGCTCAGAGAAACCTACGTTTTAGTGTTTAACAGGTTTTTAATCTGTTTTCTTCAGACTCTGTCTTTGACGATGAAGGTCCGGAGACTCACGCCGTCACCGGAGAGGAAACGCCGGGGAGCAGCTCCAGTCCGACCGGAGGAGACGGAGACGGAGGAGATGGAGACGGAGGAGACGGAGACGGAGGAGACGGAGGAGACGGAGACGGCCGGCCTACAGGTACGTCCCCGGGTTGGTCCTCCTGAAACCTCTTTTCCCGGTTTCGTCCTTCATACTTTTTACCGATCTTTTCTGGAACTCAAATGTTGGCCTTCAGACCTCAGGAGAGAGTATCATCCTTCAAATACCTGGGTTTCTGGGTGGATGAGCGGCTCCTTTAGAGAACCTAATGAAAAAACTAAAGGTCAGGCTGGGTTTTTATTATCGAAATAGGGCCTGCCTTAATTTAGCAGTTAGGAAAACACTTACAGAGGGTCTGCATTGACGTCACTTCCCCACTGGACCACCCCCCTTACTCACACTGAGGGGCAAAAAAGTCTGCAACTAGTGGAGAAGACGGGATAACAGCTGATTATCGGCTTAAATTAGAGTCAGTTGGACTTGACAGTGACCCGTACAGTTACCAAGAACCAGTGGTCCATGGACATTAATATTTGGTACAGTTACCAAGAACCAGTGGTCCATGGACATTAATATTTGGTACAGTTACCAAGAACCAGTGGTCCATGGACATTAATATTTGGTAAAGTTACCAAGAACCAGTGGTCCATGGACATTAATATTTGGTACAGTTACCCCAAGAACCAGTGGTCCATGGACATTAATATTTGGTAAAGTTACCAAGAACCAGTGGTCCATGGACATTAATATTTGGTACAGTTACCCCAAGAACCAGTGATCCATGGACATTAATATTTGGTACAGTTACCAAGAACCAGTGGTCCATGGACATTAATATTTGGTACAGTTACCCCAAGAACCAGTGGTCCATGGACATTAATATTTGGTACAGTTACCAAGAACCAGTGGTCCATGGACATTAATATTTGGTACAGTTACCAAGAACCAGTGGTCCATGGACATTAATATTTGGTACAGTTACCCCAAGAACCAGTGGTCCATGGACATTAATATTTGGTAAAGTTACCAAGAACCAGTGGTCCATGGACATTAATATTTGGTACAGTTACCCCAAGAACCAGTGGTCCATGGACATTAATATTTGGTACAGTTACCAAGAACCAGTGGTCCATGGACATTAATATTTGGTACAGTTACCAAGAACCAGTGGTCCATGGACATTAATATTTGGTACAGTTACCAAGAACCAGTGGTCCATGGACATTAATATTTGGTACAGTTACCAAGAACCAGTGGTCCATGGACATTAATATTTGGTACGGTTACCCCAAGAACCAGTGGTCCATGGACATTAATATTTGGTAAAGTTACCAAGAACCAGTGGTCCATGGACATTAATATTTGGTACAGTTACCAAGAACCAGTGGTCCATGGACATTAATATTTGGTACAGTTACCAAGAACCAGTGGTCCATGGACATTAATATTTGGTACAGTTACCCCAAGAACCAGTGGTCCATGGACATTAATATTTGGTAAAGTTACCAAGAACCAGTGGTCCATGGACATTAATATTTGGTACAGTTACCCCAAGAACCAGTGGTCCATGGACATTAATATTTGGTACAGTTACCAAGAACCAGTGGTCCATGGACATTAATATTTGGTACAGTTACCAAGAACCAGTGGTCCATGGAGATTCATATTTGGTACAGTTACCAAGAACCAGTGGTCCATGGACATTAATATTTGGTACAGTTACCAAGAACCAGTGGTCCATGGACATTAATATTTGGTACAGTTACCAAGAACCAGTGGTCCATTTGTCTCTCTTAAGCTCCGATTTCTTGCTAAATCTATGAGTACAGTCGATCGCACAACAGCTCTTTCCCACCTTAGATGTTTTTTTTTCCAGTTGCTCAAACTGAAAGTTTACGCTGCCACTCAGTCTTTCTGCCACTCAGTGGGCGAAACCTGCTGTGAAGTCGCATCTGTGAGGTCATGCACATTCCCTCTATAAAAAAAAAAGAAGTCCCACTTCCTGTCTCTGATCCAGATGTGGAGCCTCCCCCCGGCCCCCCCGACCAGACGGAGGTCGTCCCCCCCCGGAGCAGGACAGAGGTCCAGCAGGTGAACGGCATGGTGGAGGACCGCTCCTCCGTCTCCTCCAACGACATGCTGGTGAGCATCGCCCGTTGCCTAGCAACCGCCTCCCGACCCGGGGGGCGGAGTCTCCGGCTCCTGTCCCGGTCCCGTCCCGGTCCCGTCTCACCCCCCGTCTCTTTCAGGACGGCGAGGGCCTCCAGGGGCCCCACAGCGCGGCCCGGTTCTCCCACGTCCTGCAGAAAGACGCCTTCCTGGTGTTCCGGTCGCTCTGCAAGCTGTCCATGAAGCCGCTGGCCGACGGACCGCCGGACCCCAGGTACGAGCTCCGTTTTTTGATTTGATTTTTTTTTTTACATTTGATTTGAAGATTTTATTTCGAACATGCATGTTAAAAAAGAGAGCACACCTCACGGATCCACCAACATGTTCCAAACAGAGTAGGATTGAAGTAAAAACTTATCCAGTCCTACCCCTGAATGTGACATATAACAAGAGTTTCAATAAACGTACTTATAAAACACACATACCTACTTTAATAACTGTTCTATACAGTGATATAATATAACTCAATAATATGTATATATAAATATAGTCAAAAACAAACAAACAAAAGAAAACAAAACAAACATCCAGCATTTAGTTGTTACTATGTATGTTTGTAATAATAGAAGTAATTATAATGTACAGTATTACATTATCATTACTTTACTATAATACTACAATATAATAGAGAACAATAAACAGCAATGGTATAACAATATACTTGAATAACTATATAAGAGTAGATATGCTATATATATACACATTGGTTCATATATTTACCTCCAATTATATACATAAAAATTACTATAAATCTATATAGCGACATATCTACATATAACTATAAATCAGTATATGTTAATAGAGATATAGATATATAAATAGTGTACGTATAATACAGCTCATATATTTATTTACATACCTACATATAACATATCTATATCCATAATATACGTCTATATATCTACATATATTAACACACTACATTTACAGCTGTCCCGGTGGTTCTGGGTCCTACCAGAACCGTAGTTACTCCCTGAGGGCCCCGGGGCCCCGGGGCCTCACGTCTGGTCTCTCTCGCTGGTGTCTGGTTCCGTCTCGGTGTCTCTCCGAGGTCGAGCTGCACCGGTGCTTTTGTCCACTTTTCCATCCCGTCGCGGCGCCGTCGGCTCCGGTGACGGTAACCGGACCCTCAGAGTCGGGCGCCGTGACGAGACGGAGTAAAACGAGCCGGACCTTCGTGAGCGTCAGAATAAATTACCGTCAGACCTGCAGGTCCACGTGAGGCCTTAAAGCCACTGTATGTAGTAACAGCAGCTCAGCCACACGGGGGCAGCACCAGGAGAGATTCACCAGAACCTCAGGATGAAATAATAACGTCCTCGCTGCCGGCGTTAGACCTGCTGACCTGCTGCTGGTTGGTAGTTCAACGCTGGCTCGGTTGACGATGGCAGAGAGGCGCCGGTCAACAGCCAGCCAGACGTGTCCAGGCATTTCCAGACGTTTCCAGATGTTTCCAGGCATTTCCAGATGTTTTCACACGTTTTCAGAAGGTTTTCAGATGTGTAGAGAGGTTTCCAGGAATTTCCAGGCGTTTCCAGACGTTTTCCAGACGTTTCCAGGCGTTTCCAGGCATTTCCTGACGTTTCCAGGCATTTCCCAGACATTTTCCAGACATTTTCCAGACGTTTTCCAGGTGTTTTTCAGACGTTTCCAGACGTTTTCCAGGCGTTTCCAGATGTTTTCAAACGTTTTCAGATGTGCCCAGACGTTTGCGGACGTTTCCGGACCACGTTTACAGGCATTTTCAGACGTTTACAGACGTTTACAGACGTTTACAGGCGTTTTCAGACGTTTACAGATGTTTTCAGGCGTTTTCAGGCGTTTTCAGACGTTTACAGATGTTTTCAGGCGTTTTCAGGCGTTTTCAGACGTTTACAGATGTTTTCAGGCGTTTTCAGACGTTTACAGATGTTTTCAGGCGTTTTCAGACGTTTACAGATGTTTTCAGGCGTTTGTAGATGTTTCCAGGGTTTTTCAGACTTTTTCAGAGGTTTCGAGATGTTTCCAGACGTTTCCAGCGGTTTTCAGAAGTTTGAGATGTTTCCAGACGTTTTACTGGAGTGTCTGACAGGCTTTGGTTTGGTTTGGCCAACGTTTGACGGTAAAACGGTAAATTTACAGCTAGAAAAACTGCTGTTGCTGAAAACGGTGCATTGAATTATGGGAGTAGAAAGGAAGAAAGACATCACATTTGTGTGTGTGTGTGTGAGAATACATATCTATCTCATCTGAGTTTGTCGTTTGTAATAAAACCACATTAGAAAATGGCTCAGAGGGAAACTGTCAACATTTAACACGTAACCATGGCAACGCAGGTGGAGACATCAAAGCCTCTGAGGCCGTTTTTGCTCCGTCCCACATTAGAAGGATTTCCTCTCACGGCGTTCCCGTCTCCGCAGGTCCAACGTTAGAAGGATTTCCTCTCACGGCGTTCCCGTCTCCACGTCCAACGTTAGAAGGATTTCCTCTCACGGCGTTCCCGTCTCCACGTCCAACGTTAGAAGGATTTCCTCTCACGGCGTTCCCGTCTCCACGTCCAACGTTAGAAGGATTTCCTCTCACGGCGTTCCCGTCTCCGCAGGTCCAACGTTAGAAGGATTTCCTCTCACGGCGTTCCCGTCTCCACGTCCCACATTAGAAGGATTTCCTCTCACGGCGTTCCCGTCTCTGCAGGTCCAACGTTAGAAGGATTTCCTCTCACGGCGTTCCCGTCTCTGCAGGTCCCACGTTAGAAGGATTTCCTCTCACGGCGTTCCCGTCTCTGCAGGTCCAACGTTAGAAGGATTTCCTCTCACGGCGTTCCCGTCTCTGCAGGTCCAACGTTAGAAGGATTTCCTCTCACGGCGTTCCCGTCTCTGCAGGTCCAACGTTAGAAGGATTTCCTCTCACGGCGTTCCCGTCTCCGCAGGTCCAACGTTAGAAGGATTTCCTCTCACGGCGTTCCCGTCTCCGCAGGTCCAACGTTAGGATTTCCTCTCACGGCGTTCCCGTCTCTGCAGGTCCCACGTTAGAAGGATTTCCCCTCACGGCGTTCCCGTCTCTGCAGGTCCAACGTTAGAAGGATTTCCTCTCACGGCGTTCCCGTCTCTGCAGGTCCAACGTTAGAAGGATTTCCTCTCACGGCGTTCCCGTCTCTGCAGGTCCAACGTTAGAAGGATTTCCCCTCACGGCGTTCCCGTCTCTGCAGGTCCAACGTTAGAAGGATTTCCCCTCACGGCGTTCCCGTCTCTGCAGGTCCAACGTTAGAAGGATTTCCTCTCACGGCGTTCCCGTCTCTGCAGGTCCAACGTTAGAAGGATTTCCCCTCACGGCGTTCCCGTCTCTGCAGGTCCAACGTTAGAAGGATTTCCTCTCACGGCGTTCCCGTCTCCGCAGGTCCAACGTTAGGATTTCCTCTCACGGCGTTCCCGTCTCCGCAGGTCCAACGTTAGAAGGATTTCCTCTCACGGCGTTCCCGTCTCCGCAGGTCCCACGTTAGAAGGATTTCCCCTCACGACGTTCCCTTCTCCGCAGGTCCAACGTTAGAAGGATTTCCTCTCACGACGTTCCCGTCTCCGCAGGTCCCACGAGCTGCGCTCCAAGATCGTGTCCCTGCAGCTGCTGCTGTCGGTGCTGCAGGGCGCCGGGCCCGTGTTCCGGACACACGAGATGTTCGTCAACGCCATCAAGCAGTACCTGTGCGTGGCGCTGTCCAAGAACGGCGTGTCGTCGGTGCCGGAGGTGTTCGAGCTGTCGCTGGCCATCTTCCTCACGCTGCTGTCGCACTTCAAGGTGCACCTGAAGATGCAGATCGAGGTACGAGCTGTCATCTAAGTTTTTATTAGTTTTAGTCACGTTCATTCTACTTTTAGTCAAGTTTCAGTCGACTGAAAGTCTGAGCATTTTAGTCTCATTTTAGTCAGAATTGTCCATTTTAGTCTAGTTTTAGTCAAAGATTGTATTTATCCAAACCCATTTTGCAATTCAAACAAGGTTATCTTATTATTATATTATTGTTACCTTATAGACTCAAGAATACATTCATTCCAGATACAGAAGACTCATTTGAGTTTACAACATATGTATTTTTCCACATTTCTCCCCGTCTTTTTCTTTTTCCACGACACATTGGGTTTTCTTTTCCACGTCTATGTAGGTATTATATAGAATCAATATAACTTTGTTCCGAAGATCATTTATTTCTCTTACCCAGCCGAAGTTTTTTAAAAGTTTTAACAGATGCATTCATTTATAAATGATCTGAATGACATGTACTCCGAATTATATTTTTAGTTAAACATAGTTTTTAGTGCTTATAAATTAAAATGAATGATTTATTTATTTCCAAATAAAATGAATTGTTTTAAGGATTTTAATGACTAGTTTACTGTGCAAATGAAATAAACTATTTTAAAGGGACAGTTCTTATATTAAAGGGTATCATTATAGAGGCTGGGCTACAAAAGTGGATCCAAAGATGGTTTCTTCTTCTTTTTTAGAAGAGTTTCGAGTTTTTATTTTGTAATCTAAATTTTAGTCTGGTTTTTATTCCTCTACGATATTGCATGATATATTTAATCATCGTTATCGTCACATGACCAGTATTTTCGTTGCGTCTCGTCTCGTTTCCCTCAGGTGATAAATGTTCGTTGACGACGATATTTGGTCATAATTTTAATTGACGAAAGCCCAGGTGATGAGTATAGATCCTGAACCGTGCCCGGCCGCCTTACCTGAGAGCCTGTGTTTGTGTTTGTGCCCCCCCCTGAACCCCCCAGGTTTTCTTCAGGGAGATCTTCCTCACCATCCTGGAAACGTCCACCAGCTCCTTCGAGCACAAGTGGATGGTGATCCAGACGCTGACGCGGATCTGTGCAGGTAGGACTGACAGAGTTGTGAAAGAAAATCAGGGGGGATGGTGGATTTTATCATATGGGGACAGATAATTTGTGCTGATTACAAATAATATAATATATTACAAATAATAGCAGTGACCAAAACAGCTGCAGAAATCCTGCAGGAATGACATAGCAGCAGTTAAATGCAGCCTTCTGTAAGCTTTAAATATCCACTGGGCTTACATCAAATACATCAAAACACAACAATAAAAAACACTTTTCTGAACTTATCAATATGACTCTGTCCTTCACAGGATAAGTAACATGGATCACTGCAAAAACTCACAATCTTAACAAGAATATTTGTCTTATTTCTAGTTAAAATGTCTCATTTTAGTAAAAAAAATCTCATTACACTTAAAACAAGACTCATCACTGGAAAAAACAACAATTTTCACCTGTTTCAAGTAGATTTTCACTTAAAATAAGTAGAAAAATCTGCCAGTGGAACAAGATTTATTTGCTTGTAATAAGAAGATAAATCTTGTCCCACTGGCAGATTTTTCTACTTATTTCAAGTGAAAATTTACTTGAAACAGGTGAAAATTGTCAAATAAGTTATTTTTCTGGTGTTATTTTTCTGGTGATGACTGTAAATGTTGAAATAGCAGTAAAACCACATTCATTGATGAAATGACATAAGGGATGGAAAGGAGGGATGGTAGTTTTACAGGGGGGATGATTTGGACCGTTTTTATTTCAGGGGGGGATGATTTGGACCGTTTTTATTTCAGGGGGGATGATTTGGACCGTTTTTATTTCAGGGGGGGATGCCATCCCCCCTCATCCCCCCTCAACTCGAGTACTAGTTGTACCTGCCCCCCCCGTCCGGTCACTGATCACCTGTCCTACCTGTCGCCCCCCCCCCCCCCCACAGACGCCCAGTGCGTGGTCGACATCTACGTCAACTACGACTGCGACCTGAACGCCGCCAACATCTTTGAGCGTCTGGTCAACGATCTGTCCAAGATCGCCATGGGCCGCAGCGGCCAGGAGCTGGGCATGACGCCCCTGCAGGTACCAGTGCATGGGGGGGTTATTTTACTTATTTAACCTTTTATTTAACCAGGTAAGAGAACAGTTTCTCATTTACACTGGCTGCGTTTACATGGGAAGTTTAATTCCTCTTTAATTCAGAATTAAAATTAAATCAGATTTAAAATGAGTAAAAATGACCATGTAAACACCTAATTCCTATTGAAAATGGCCATTCAGAATTAAACTTAATTCCGAAGTAAGTGTCTGGTTTATTCTGATTTTAAATCTGAATAGAATAATTCCAGATCATGTATAAACTCATTCCTCTTTAAATTAATCCCGGTCTTTCTTTCTGCTCGTTCCCTCGCCCGTCTGTCTCCATGATCTTATATTCCACTGGGCTGGTTTTCCTAACAAAGTTTCCAGATGCAGCAGCAGTAAACGCTGGTCAAGAGCAGAGACCATTTATTTAATAAATAGAAATAATTAAAAGAACAGATGGAAACAGGAAACATCAGAACGGTGAGCTTTTCAAAGTTGTAGCAGCTAAGTTAGTTTTTCTTCCGGTAGTTTAACTTCCGGTCCCCCCCCTATCCAATCAGAACCTTCCCAACCCCCAGACCTGGAGAGGAATTGGAGAAAGACCAGCAAACGTGTTTCCATGGAAACCTCCATTCAGAATTACTATTTCCATGTAAACTGGAAGGAAAATAGTTTAATTCGGAATTATTAATTCTGAATTAAAAAACATCATGTAACCGTGGCCAGTGAAGATTTCCGTGTGGCAATTTTACTGGATTATGTGTGATTTTTTTTTTTTTAGGGGTGTCAGTTTAGTGCCTTCATTAGATTATTTAATTACACTGCTAATTTAAGCATTCTGAAAATGAATGCAATTAGTTATGAGTGGCAAAATGCGCGAGCATTTTACATTTGGCCCATTGAGTGACGCGAGGCGAGTAAATCTTTGCTAGGGCCTTTGAATGGCAAGTTCAAACTCAATGGCAAAGTGGGTTGCTGCTGATTGTGACTCATTTTGAATGGAGAGTCTGCTTAAGGGCCTATTTGAGACTCAGCCTTATTTTATTTCTGAATTTTATTTATTTATCTGTATTTGTATTGCATTTTTGAATAATGCACCTGGACTAATTGGTTTGCTGATGTGCTTGAGCTTTTTCTTTTGAATTTCATTTATGAAACACTTCACCAATAAAAATGTGGATTTCAAATCTTCTCTTCTTAGTGTATTCAATTGATTAGTCATGCACTGCAATTTTGCAATGTCTTAGAATTCAAATTCTTTATTTAGGGACCTTTAGCAGATATGAGAATAAAATGTGATTAATTAGATTAATTAATTATAAATCCTGTAATTAATTAGATACATTTTTTTAATCGCCTCACAGCACTAGATTTTTCCAAAGAATTTAGTGGATTAAAACTCTGGGACTAAATTCAGTGTGGGCGTTTCCGTAACCCGGTGGTCTTGTCCCTGCAGGAGCTGAGTCTGCGTAAGAAGGGTCTGGAGTGCCTGGTGTCCATCCTGAAGTGCATGGTGGAGTGGAGCAAGGACATGTACGTCAACCCCAACCTGCAGGCCAACCTGGGTACGTGCTCTCTGATTGGCTGCTGGTCACCTGACCGCAGGCTCAGTGAGGTTCTGACCGGTTCTAACCGGGTCTAACTGGTCCCTCGTCTGCAGGCCAGGAGCACCCGTCGGACGGCGAGGCCGGGGAGCTGAAGCTTCCGGAGCAGCTGGCCGGGCGGCGGGACAGCGCCAGCTCGCTGGACTCCACCCTGTCGGCGGCGGCGACGCAGGCCGACCACCCGGAGCAGTACGAGGTCATCAAGCAGCAGAAGGACATCATCGAGCACGGCATCGAACTGTGGGTCTCCTCGTCTCCTCGTCTCTCCGTCTCCCTGTTGACCCTTGACCCCTGGCTGACCCTCCGTTAGGGCTGGGCGATATGGACCAAAAGTCATATCTCCATATTTTTTAGCTGAATGTTGATACTCGATATATATCGATATTTTTTCTGTGACATAGCATTATAGCATAGCATCTCTGTTAGCATCTCTGTTAGCATCTCTGTTAGCATCTCTGTTAGCATCATTTTTTTCTGAGGCAAACCCTTAAAAAAACAGTCAGTTTTAATACAAACCTCGTGCCAAATGTCACACAGGTTCCTTTATTAACAGAGGTCTGCACAATATCAACATGTATAAAACAAATGAAATAAAAATAAACTGCCTGCATATATAGAATAAAAATGCTTCTTGAATAAAATAAAACAAATATCCCTTTCCTGCATAACAATTAAATTAAAATACACTGTAATTAATACAATGTAGACAGTAACAGGCAGACTTTTCCACTGAGGTTGACAGTTGTGCAAATAACAAAACATTTGTGCAAATCTCAAATAAAACATTCAAGTCAATTTGTCACAAAATAAGCTATATAAAAATCATATTTTTTTTTTTTTTTTTTTTAAATCGATATAAACGATATTGTCTCGTACCATCGCGTTTGAAAATATATCGATATATATTAAAATCTCGATATATCGCCCAGCCCTACCCTCCGTCTGTCTCCCCGTTGACCCTTGACCCCTGGCTGACCGTCCCTCCCTCCCTCTGTCTCTCTGCAGCTTCAACAAGAAGCCCAAGCGAGGGATCCAGTACCTGCAGGACCAGGGCATGCTGGGAACCACGGCCGAGGACATTGCACAGTTCCTGCAGCAGGAGGACCGGCTGGACACGGTGAGTCCTGCCTGTATATATTGTTGTGCCACAGCGGTTGCGCTGTTCAGTTATCAAGATTTATTAATAATTTTATTCGACAATTATTAATAATTAATAAGGTAGATTACTTATCAAACGCTTTCTTTTACAGTCCAGTTTCACTTTAATTAATGGGTAAATATCAGGTAATTATTTCTGTACTTAATGAGGAAGTACCAGGTAATATTATGGAAACAACACACGCTTTCTTTTACAGTCCAGTTTCACTTCAATTACTGAGTAAACTCCAGGTAAAAATGTCTGTACTTATTGGGTAAATACTTAGGAAATAGAATTACTGGGCAAGTAACTACAAGGTAAGTACCTGCCAATTGCCAGGTAAAACATGGTAACTATCAGGTTAATTACAAGGTCAATAGAGTCATTTACACCCTCGGGGGTACATGCACCAATCCATTGATAATACATAAATCAATAATGAATGGGTAAATACCCGGTAGTTATCCATGAAATGTATAGTAAATACAAGGTAACTACATGGTCATTGAAGTGTAATTAGCTGGTAACTACCTCAAATATAGGTTATAATTTCCTGGTAGTTTGCAGAAAAATACTTAGTAATTACCTGGTACTTACTTAGAAATAATTCATGTAATTTCAGAGTAATTACATGGTAAATTGACTGGTAGTTACCAATATTAACCTAGTAAATACCTGTAATTTCCCTCATAGTTCCCATCTAATGTCTTTGTAATTACCTAGTAATGTTTAGTTTAAACAACCAGGTATTTACCATGTAATTACATAGATTCTTGCAGGGGCACCACCTGGGCCTTAACCAGGAAAATGATAACTGTAGCAGCAAATCAGTCTCAAAAATAGATATTATTCTGCAGAGTAGTACATTTTACTAATATCACTACAGAATAACCGTTGAAGTCAATTACCAGTCCGGCACTAGCTCTGTCAAACAAGCCATTGTGACAAAATATGTGCAAAACAACACAAACAACTTCTCTCATTAAAATCAATCAGAATTTATTCACATCCAGGTGTCAAGCAGGTGGAAAAAGCGAAACCCTCAAGTAAATTCTGATGGCGACTACATTAAAAACATAAAACACTAACCATAAAGAAAAACAACAAGAATAAAACGTTAACTGTATGGAGGAAAACAAAAACAATGAACACGTGATACAAATCTTCCGATCATCTGTGTTCCAAACCTACACGTGGCCCGCAGGATAGCTACGCCCTCGTGACCACGTGCACTGGGACAGGATGATGAGGCGCGGTATTTAAAACCACGGATAACCATAAACCAACAACAATAATGCCAGTAGTTACCGGCATTAGGGCTGGGTGATATGGACCAAAAGTCATATCTCGATATTTTCTAGCTGAATGTCGATACTCGATATATATCGATATTTTTTTGTGACATAATTGGGGTTTCCCCCAAAGCATTATAGCATAGCATCTCTGTTAGCATCTCTGTTAGCATCTCTGTTAGCATCTCTGTTAGCTTAATTTTTTCTGAGGCAAATATCCTATCTCAAAAAATTAGAATATTCTGGGAATCTTAATCTTAAACTGTAAGCCATGATCAGCAATATTAAAATAATAAAAGGCTTGCAATATTTCAGTTGATTTGTAATGAATCCAGAACGTATGACATGTTTGTTTTTGTAATTGCATTACAGAAAATAAAGAACTTTCTCACAATATTCAAATTTTCTGAGACAGTCCTTAGGCTTTTACCAACATGGTATTAACCATTAAAATATATGCAGACAAAAAAAAAGGAAAAAAAGTTAATTACAAATACAATGAAATAAAATGATAAGAAAAGAGGTAAAATAATAAAAAGCACAAGTAAGGGCAGTAGATCCAGCAGGTTCATCTCATTCTTACAACGGCAAGAATTATGTTTCTATACGGTCAAAACGTACAAAGACCGGGTCAAATACAGGATTACAGAAGTAATCTGGTAATCGGTCCCGCTGACCCCGCTGACCCCGCCTCCCTCCACAGACGCAGGTGGGCGAGTTCCTGGGCGAGAACAGCAAGTTCAACCGGGAGGTGATGTACGGCTACGTGGACCAGCTGGACTTCTGCGGCCGGGACTTCGTGTCCGCCCTGCGGGCGTTCCTGGAGGGGTTCCGGCTGCCGGGCGAGGCCCAGAAGATCGACCGGCTCATGGAGAAGTTCGCCGCCCGCTACCTGGAGTGCAACCAGGGGTGAGAGCCGCCATCTTTGTTCTGGAGGAGGAGGAGGAGGAGGAGGAGGAGGCGAGATCGTGACTGTGATGGTGTCCCTGCAGGCAGACGCTGTTCGCCAGCGCAGACACGGCCTACGTGCTGGCGTACTCCATCATCATGCTGACCACCGACCTGCACAGCCCCCAGGTGAGACCCGTCACCCGGTTACCCCGGTGACCCAGGTGACCCAGGTGACCCAGGTGACCCCGGTTACCCCGTGACCCCCGAGAGCGACGCCAGCGGCGCTGAAGACGAACTCGGGGTTGAATTTGTTTATTTGTCAGGATCCCCATTAGCTCTGCCCTTAAACACAGCTAGTCCTACTGGGGTCCACATTAAAAACAATACATTAAAAACAGGACTGGACATTAGGAATGGGAGATATTTTACCGTTCACGATAAACCGTCAAAACAATTCCCCACGGTAAGAATTTGTATCTCACGGTAAAAACGATAAATTCCGCTTTTTGTAGGAAGGAAGAAAGAAAGAAATATATGAGCCAGAAAGAAAGAAAGAAAGAAAGAAAGAAAGAAAGAAAGAAAGAAAGAAAGAAAGAAAGAAAGAAAGAAAGAAAGAAAGAAAGAAAGAAAGAAAGAAAGAAAGAAAGAAAGAAAGAAAGAAAGAAATGAGCCAAGAAAGAAAGAAAGAAAGAAAGAAAGAAATGAGCCAGAAAGAAAGAAAGAAAGAAAGAAAGAAAGAAAGAAAGAAAGAAAGAAAGAAAGAAAGAAAGAAAGAAAGAAAGAAAGAAAGAAAGAAATGAGCCAAGAAAGAAAGAAAGAAAGAAAGAAAGAAAGAAAGAAAGAAATGAGCCAAGAAAGAAAGAAAGAAAGAAAGAAAGAAAGAAAGAAATGAGCCTCCAATATTGATTTGGGTTAGTTTTATTAAAACTGTTTTTGAGCTGTTGCATGAATTATATGACTGTAGTTCTGCAACGTATTAATACTAGTATTATACTGAGATTAAACAGCAAGTATTGCAGCTAATGATGCTGTAAGGACCAATCAGCTCCCAGAATGCTGATAGAACTGAAACAGAAACATCGTGGGTCAGAATTACCAAACAGATCCAGGGAGGAAACAGAGACGATGAAATCGGTTTTATTTTTTCCCACATTCCGTTTTTATTATCTATCTATGTCTATTTTGGTTTTTAATTTTTGAGAATTTGTTTTTTAGCATTTTATGCAAATGTAACCCCAAGACAGTATATAAAGTAATTAAATATAGACAATGTATGTAATTATAACTGAAAACTTTAATGCTTTCATACCTTTAAACATATTTAAAGGCAAAAACATGTCACCAGTTATTCTGGTGTCCAAAAAAACATTCCTTTTTAGGCATAAACAAAAAAATACCAAAAGTTCTAATGTAATGATGAAAAATCTTTAGACATATGAATCTATTTTTAGGAATTAATATGAGAATTGATTTAGAATCGGAAAATCGATTTTTTTTTTCAACACAGGCCTAATTTAAAACATACAGTTAAAAACAAAAAGAAGGAAAGGTGGGAAAGGAGTGATGGATTTGGTAGTAAATAAACCTCAGCTCAGCGGTGAGCTCATGTGCTGATATTGATTTCCGTCTCAGTGAATCAAGCGTTTATGGCTCCGGTTCTGCAGGTGAAGAACAAGATGACGAAGGAGCAGTACATCAAGATGAACCGCGGCATCAACGACAGCAAGGACCTGCCGGAGGAATACCTGTCCTCCATCTACGACGAGATCGCCGGCAAGAAGATCGCCATGAAGGAGAGCCGCGAGTTCTCCGTCACGCCCAAGTCCAGCAAGCAGAGTGAGTAGCTGGGCCAGCGCCGTGGCGGCAGCACGGGAATGTCGGCGTTAACCACCGTGTCGGTGTAAACCTGACCACCGTGTTAACCTGACCATCGTGCCGTCGTCCTGCAGGCGTGGCCAGCGAGAAGCAGCGACGGCTGCTCTACAACATGGAGATGGAGCAGATGGCCAAGACGGCCAAGGCCCTGATGGAGGCGGTGAGCCACGCCCAGGCTCCGTTCTTCAGCGCCACCCACCTGGAGCACGTCAGGCCCATGTTCAAGGTAGGACCAGTACTGGAGTTGTGGGGGGATGAGGGGGGATGAGAAATAAAAACGGTCCAAATCATCCCCCCTGAAATAAAAACGGTCCAAATCATCCCCCCTGAAATAAAAACGGTCCAAATCATCCCCCCTGTAAAACTGCCATCCCTCCTTTCCATCCCTCATGTCATTTCATCAATGAATGTGGTTTTACTGCTATTTCAACATTTAGAGTCATCACCAGAAAAATAACACCAGAAAAATAACTTATTTGACAGTTTTCACCTGTTTCAAGTAAATTTTCACTTGAAATAAGTAGAAAAATCTGCCAGTGGGACAAGATTTATCTTCCAAGCAAAAAAATCTTGTTCCACTGGCAGATTTTTCTACTTACTTCAAGTGAAAATCTACTTGAAACAGGTGAAAATTGTTGTTTTTTCCAGTGATGAGTCTTGTTTTAAGTGTAATGAGATTCTTTTAACTAAAATGAGACATTTTAACTAGAAATAAGACAAACATTCTTGTTAAGATTGTGAGTTTTTGCAGTGATCCATGTTACTTATCCTGTGAAGGACAGAGTCATATTGATAAGTTCAGAAAAGTGTTTTTTATTCTTGTGTTTTGATGTATTTGATGTAAGCCCAGTGGATATTTAAAGCTTACAGAAGGCTGCATTTAACTGCTGCTATGTCATTCCTGCAGTATTTCTGCAGGTGTTTTGGTCACTGCTATTATTTGTAATATATTATATTATTTGTAATCAGCACAAATTATCTGTCCCCTTATGATCAAATCCACCATCCCCCCTGATTTCTTTTTACAACTCGAGTACTGGGTACGACCCCCCCCCACAGTGGGTGGGGACTCGCCGGTCCCCCCTGGACTGGTCGGCCCTAGCCCTCTGGGTGTTTTAATTGTTTAATTAAATCCCCATTAGCTACAGCACGACTGCAGCTATTCTTCCTGGGGTCCGCCAACATTTTAAAATACAGTACTAAAACATAACATAATAAAAGCAAACCAAATACATTTCCACTAGACAAAAAGAATATCAAATTAAAAATACTCTGCAAAAATAAGCAGAGACATTCCACAAAACGAAGACAGCAAAAGGAGAACAGAACACAAAACAAACCACTGGACAGTTAAGAGTTCATCTGAGGGCATCTAAAGTCTGAAAAGCAGCCCACAATTTCATCTCATTTGCAGTCTAGAACTTCACAATTGATCTAATATAGAAAGAAGAAAGAAAAAGTACATTCAACAACAGTCAAAACCAACTATGTTTCCATTTCCAGCAGGTCAGACAATCAGTCTCAGCAGCTGCTTGTTTCAGTGATCTCTATTTCAATGTTGTGTAATTGAACCTGTCCTCCACAGCTAGCGTGGACGCCCCTGCTAGCAGCCTTCAGCGTGGGCCTGCAGGACTGTGACGACCCCGAGGTGGCGTCTCTGTGTCTGGAGGGAATCCGCTGCGCCATCAGGATCGCCAGCATCTTCAGCATGCAGGTCCGGCTCCTACGTCAGGGTTTAACTGCTCGGGGGGGGTGAGGGGGGTCACAGGGTAATGCAGTGCCGTGAGTCATGGAACCGTGCCTTGTATGTATGTGTACATATATATATATATATATATATATATATATATATATATATATATATATATATATATATGTATATGTATATGTGTGTATATATATATATGTATATTTATATGTGTGTGTGTGTATGTATATATATATATATATATATATATATATGTATATGTATATGTGTGTATATATATATATGTATATTTATATGTGTGTGTGTGTATGTATATGTATATATATATATATATATATATATATATATATATATTATATGTGTGTGTGTGTGTATATATATATATTTATTATATATGTATGTATATTCCATATTTATATATGCATATATTATATACATGTATATGTGTGTAAATATATATATGTATAGTACAGACCAAAAGTTTGGACACACCTTCTCATTCAAACAGATGGGGAAGTGTGTCCAAACTTTTGGTCTGTACTGTAAAAAAAAAAAAAAAATATATATATATATATATATATATATATATATATATATATATATATATACAAATAATAAATATAAAAAATTGTATATATATATTATTATTATTTTTTATTTTTTTTATGTTTCATTTTTATAAAAAACAAAACAGTTTCCAAAAATTCATTTTTATTCTCCTTACTTAACCGAAAATGAACCGAACCGAGATGTTTGTGTATCGTTACACCCCTAATAAATAATGATTATGATATAATTATTATTAAGTCAGGTGGTACTAAATAAAGGTAATGAGGTTCATATCAACAGGTATATTTGGGTATAAAAGATCCCTAACCGGTCTCTGTCTCCCCAGCTGGAGCGGGACGCCTACGTGCAGGCTCTGGCCCGGTTCACCCTGCTGACGGCCAGTTCCAGCATCACGGAGATGAAGCAGAAGAACATCGACACCATCAAGACCCTGATCACCGTGGCCCACACCGACGGGAACTACCTGGGGAACTCCTGGCACGAGGTGAGAACCAGGAACTACCTGGGAACTCCTGGCACGAGGTGAGAACCAGGAACTACCTGGAAACTCCTGGCACGAGGTGAGAACCAGGAACTACCTGGAAACTCCTGGCACGAGGTGAGAACCAGGAACTACCTGGGGAACTCCTGGCACCAGGTGAGAACCAGGAACTACCTGGGGAACTCCTGGCACGAGGTGAGAACCAGGAACTACCTGGAAACTCCTGGCACGAGGTGAGAACCAGGAACTACCTGGGAACTCCTGGCACGAGGTGAGAACCAGGAACTACCTGGGGAACTCCTGGCACGAGGTGAGAACCAGGAACTACCTGGGCAACTCCTGGCACCAGGTGGGGGCTGGTCCTGGTTCTGGAGGACCGGGGACTAGTGTTGGTTCAGTTCTAGTCTAGTCTAGTCTTCCGGTCCAGCTATCATTTTAGTTTTTATTAGTTTTAGTCACGTTCATTCTCCTTTTAGTCGTGTCAAGTTTCAGTCACTAAAAGTCTGAGCATTTTAGTCTCATTTTAGTCAGAATTGTCCATTTTAGTCTAGTTTTAGTCAAAGATTGTATTTATCCAAACCCATTTTACAATTCAAACAAGGTTATCTTATTATTATATTATTGTTTCCTTATAGACTCAAGAATACATTAATTCCAGATACAGAAGACTCTCGTTTGAGTTTACAACATATTTATTTTTCCGCATTTCTCCCCATGTTTTTCTTACAGAACAGTATTAGGGCCAGGCAGGAGAAAAAATATTTTAGAGGAGGAAGATTTTTTTTTTTTTATTGTGCACTTGAGATTAATGTTGAAATACAATTTCAAGAATAAATTAATTATGCAAAGTCGAAATTTCGCCTTTTTTCTCAACATTTCAACTTTATTCACGAAATTTTGACTTTTTTTCTCGAAGTGCATAATGAAAAAAAAATCTTCCTCCTCTAAAATATTATTTTTATTTTTCTCCTGCCTGGCCCTAATACTATTCTGTATTTTCTATTTCGACGATACATTCGGTTTTCTTTTCCACGTCTATGTAGGAAAGTGTATCCAAAGATCTAAAGACTAAACTGGTTTAAAGACTAAACCAGAGAAACTACTGAAAACATGGACATTAAGGATCTTTGGTAGAACATTTCGTCTGGTTTTGGTCAACGAAGATGAAGACACATTTTAGCAGAGTTTTTATTTTGTAATCTACATTTTAGTCTGGTTTTTATTCCTCTACGATATTGCATTTTATATTTTATTATCGTTATCGTCACATGACCTGCATTTTCGTCTCGTCTCGTTTTCCTCAGGTGATAAAGGTTAGTTGATGACGATATTTAGTCATAATTTCTCTCTCGTGTCGTAGATCCTGAGATGCATCAGCCAGCTGGAACTGGCCCAGCTGATCGGAACCGGGGTGAAGACCCGCTACATCTCTGGGGGGGTCCGGGACCGGGACGTGGGGATCCGGGGCCTCCCGCCCGGGTCCGAGGAGTTCATGCCCCTGGGGCTCGGTAGGTCCGGGGAACCAGAACCAGAGGTCTCCCAGAACCAGAACTCTGGTCCAGAGATGCACAGATCAGGATTTTGAAGGCCGATCACCAAAATCAGTATCTGCCGATCACGGATCACAGCGTGAAATCCATAAATTCTTCAATATTGTTGTCTCATGTACAACACTGACATTGTATTGTTAGGTATCAAAATGAGGAGATGAGAAAGTATCATGAATTGTTTTATTGCAGGCTGATGTGCAATATTTCACTCTAGAGACTCTTAGAGACGACTTAGACTCATGTAGCTTATTAGTTTCAGCTTTCTTGTGGTAATAATTAGTGCCACGGCTGCACCAGAGGCACTCCTCCTCCATAGCTATGCCATAGCAATGGAGGAGGAGTCTTATCTTATTATTGCTCAGGCTTATTATTTATTTCGTATAAACTTCGGCGCGTAACTATTCCCGCAGCTTTGAGAAAACGCGAAAAGTAAAAACGTAGAAACGTGCGCCCTAATCGGGAATTGAGTGGTATGACTTTTATTAGCGATTTGTCCCCACGTTTCCGCGTAACGTGCGAATGCATGCGCTTTTTGGGCCATCCGGAACGCATTGGGAGAAATTTGGGGCCTCACCACTCGCACACTGTTACTCAAAAAATTCTGAACCGATTTAGAAAGTTGTAGGCCCTGAATTTAACTACAGTCCTCTGAATTTTCAGAGCGATCACACAAATAGTTTTCGCACGAAGTGCAAAAAACATTTCCAAACTAATGGGGAGATTTTCCCATGTATGTGTGTGGCGCGGAATGTCACACTGTGGATGGGAGGAGGTACAAAAAAGTTCACCTTTTTTCTGAGTCGCCTAGCTTTCTCATACCTGCATGTAGAAATGTCATTCAAACTTCAAAAAGGAGGAAAACTTCTCTTCTCTCCAAAACACCAAACAGTTTTTTCCTAAGATGTACACTTTTCAAAATATGAGCACACAAGTGAGGACTGAAAATCACTTTTTCGTCAAATCTAGAGTGTGGAATGTCGGTTGGTAGAGTGTGAGAAACAGTAAAAAATAACCTGAATTTTTATTTGTAACTCGAGCTCACGGCCAAACCGTAAAAAGGAGACAAATAATTTTTGGTCAGAACGTAGACATAGGTGTTGGGATTCATAAAATGTGACTTTGACAGGCGGGGTATGCACAAAATTTAAACGGGGGGGCTAGAGCGGCGCCAATACCTGTCTAAGTCCCAATTGGCTGTAATATAATCAAACGTTTTCTTCAAAAGAATCTCACTCTGTCTTCGCACTGAGCTTACTCACTCATTTTAAGGAATATCTGAATAAAATTAAGATTGTCAGAATCTGACGGCTTCTGTGTCTCTCACAATGTTTTCGTTTTTTGGCTACGAGCTACGGTTTGATCACAAATCAGAGTGATTTGAGACCTTGTCAGAAGCCAAAATCTGGGTTTTTCTCACAGCCAAACCGGAAGGTTCTTAAGTGGAGGTTCTTGTTGCCGTAGCAACCATAAGTCAGCTGCTGACTCATTCACCCAGAACTGGTCACATGACTCAGTCACTAAAGACTTCATATACTTTAACCTGTAAAATGGAGACGCCTTAGCCCCGCCCCTTCTTCTGATTGGTCGATATGTGATAGTACCTATTTTCTGCAATAACTTTTGAATGTTTTGATATAGGGAATGTCATCAAAATCGCAATCATCCGGCAGTAGCCCCGTGGCACTTCAAAATTTCCAGGGAATTTTGTGTTTAGTTATGTTTACAACACAACAACAACACATTAGAGTCGGCGGCGGGGTGTTTTTGTAAACATCATTAGATCGGCTTTGAACTATTATTTTGAGAACTCCAATCAAAACCGATAGGGGCATTATCGGCCGGTACCGATAGGCTGCCGATCGATCGGTGCATCTTTACTCTGGTTTGTTTGTTTTTGTTTTATTTATTCGCACATACAAGTTAAAAACAAAAAGATACATACATGTTAATATTGTGCAGGAGAAGTTGGAAGCCAGAAGGCTTATCGAGAACTTCTCCCAAAAGAACACACATCAAAATACCAGTTGTAGATTCACATGTTTAGATGCAAATATACCAGTACATACACACAGTACAGATTATTACAATACATATAATAATAACCTCTTATTGAACTTAATATGATTGAGTGACCTTACATTATTCTACTGCAAAAGCATTTTTTTGTAGTTTGTTTTGAAAGCTAGCAGAGATGGTGATGTTTTTAGCCAAGGATCAGTAGCATTCCAAAGAATGGACCCTCGATGTCTTATTGAGAACTGCCTAAGAGAAGTACGACTATACGGTATGTGCAGGTTCTTGGCTTGCCGAGTGGGATATGAATGAATATCGGAATTCAAAGAAAAAAAACACTTAAAACCAATTGGAAGGTTGTGACAGTTGTAAATACATTTGTACACAAACAAACATATCTGCAAGGAATTCACCTCAGAGACAGACAAAATGTTTAGCTTCTTGAAGAGAGGAGCAGATGGTTCTAATCGATCCGAAAAGGTAGCCAGTCTAACAAATCTTTTTTGAAGTAAAATTATTTTTTGAAGATTGGATGAATAGGTGCTAGCCCATATTATATTACAGTACGATATGTAAGGAAAAATTAAACTATAATACAGAATTAAGAAACAACTTCTATTTAACAATGTACACACCTTCCTAATAATACCTAGAGACTTCATTGCTTTTTTACAAACATGATCAATCTGTTCTTTCCAGTTTAATTTATCATCAACTATGATACCTAAAAACTTTGTCGAAGAAACTTGGTTGATTTTTGTGTCATTGATAAAAAGATTTGCATCTTCATTCGAATACCTCCTGCCATTTTTACAAAACAAGATGAAATTCGATTTTTTTACATTCAATGACAGCTTATTTGTCTGGAACCAATCAGAGACACAAGATAGACCTTCATTTGCTTCCCAAATTAATACTTCAAAATTCTCATGTGACATTTTAATGTTGGTGTCATCAGCAAACAGAATTGAAAATAGTCTAGGAGATACCCAAGCGAAATCATTGATATATATCAAAAATAAAAGGGGACCAAGTATAGAGCCCTGAGGAACCCCACAATTTAGCTTTGCCCTGTCAGAATCGACACCATTAATGGAAACAAACTGTTCCCTATTATAAAGATAGTCTCTGAGCCAATTTATTACAAAGCCGGAAAAACCATACCTCTGAAGCCTCTGGTCTAGAGGCCCGGTAGGTCCGGTGAACCAGAACCCTGAAGGTGTTTGTGTTCAGGAACCCTGGTGGGCGGTCCGGACCGGAGACAGATGGCCCACATCCAGGAGTCTGTGGGGGAGACCAGCTCCCAGAGCGTGGTGGTGGCGGTGGACAGGTGAGGCCCGGTTCTTCAGGTTCTTCAAGTTCCTCGGACCCGGTTCCTTCAGAGTCTAACAGGTTTTTCCTTCTGTGTCTGCAGGATCTTCACCGGGTCGACCCGTCTGGACGGGAACGCCATCGGTAAGGACTTCCCCCGGCGCCGCTAACCCGCTAACTTAAAAAGTAAAAGTAAAAAATCACTGTGTCTGTCAGAGGGGAGAACGTCTGGAACAACTGTAAATATCACATCATGTTGGACACTATTCAGCCTTAAAAGACTATAAAAATTACCTAATCTCTCGTTATGGTATGAAAAATTAAGTTTGTCAACTTCTGTACTGTTATATTTTGGGTTTTGCGCAATGCACTACTTTTTATTTTTGTTATGATGGGAAATGTAAGTTATTTTGAGGTTTTGAGCTCTATGCCTTTCTTTATTTTGCTATGATAGGATATTTGGGTTTATTGATAATTCATTTCAAAGTCTTGAGCTTTGCTCTTTTGTATTTGCTGTAACTAATGTAAGGTACCAATAAAAGGGGTAAGTGTATATAAGCCTCGCTTCTACCTGCACCCTTTCGGTTACAAATTTACTGAAACAATAAACATTCATGAATCACTTCCTGCTGTTCCAGTGGACTTTGTGCGCTGGCTGTGCGCCGTCTCCATGGACGAGCTGGCGTCGGCCCACCAGGCCCGGATGTTCAGCCTGCAGAAGATCGTGGAGATTTCCTACTACAACATGAACCGGATCCGCCTGCAGTGGTCCCGGATCTGGCAGGTCATCGGAGACCACTTCAACAAGGTGGGGGCGTGGGTCTCAGGGGGCGTGGCCTCTGGGGTGGGGCCTCAGGAGGGGGCGTGGTCAGCTCCCAGGGGGCGGGGCCTCTGGATTTCTGGTTCTGACTGACCCGGGTCTCCAACAGGTGGGCTGCAGCCCCAACGAGGACGTGGCCATCTTCGCCGTGGACTCGCTGCGGCAGCTGTCCATGAAGTTCCTGGAGAAGGGCGAGCTCGCCAACTTCCGCTTCCAGAAGGATTTCCTGCGGCCGTTCGAGCACATCATGAAGAAGAACAGGTGAGGACGGTGCTTTTGGTTTGAAATAGTGGGAAATACCCGTCCTTAAGTTATATAGATGGTATTGTTATTAGTTTGTCGACTTTGGGGGGGGGGGGGCCGTCGTGGCGCTCGAAACCCGGAGACTGTTGGGGGGGGGGGGGGGGGGGGGCTGATAAGAGGGAGGAGCCAAGGAAGGCGATGAAGTTGAGGGAAGTGTGTGTGTTTTTCAGTAAGTGTCTGTGACGCGATAAGTCCGTGAACTTCGCCCAGAGCTGCTCTCAGCCAAATGTCCTTGATGTTATCAGGCGGCTCGTACAGTTCTGAGAGGGATCCACAGGTGTTCGTGGGAGAGGGGAGGGTTAGTGGGGGCAGAGTCATCTTGTTTACATTCCACCAGGAAGATTGTGACTGGAGCGATCGGCCTAAGACCGCCCTGTCAAGGCCAGAATATAGGATCAACAATTATATTGAAAAACAGGCAGCCTCAGTAATTTTCCGTCTGCCTTCAGTCTCTGGTTCATCAATGGCGACTCCAATCAGACGAATTTGTGATCACTTCCCGCCAAGCTGAGCTTCCAACTTCTCCAAGGTCTTTTCCATCTTGCCAATGAGCTCGAACACCTCCACTAGCCTGCGATTCTGTTCGAGAATCACATCCAGCTTACGGCTTTGCTCCCCAAATGTTAAAGTCAGAGCGTTGATCACCTTGCTTGACCCTTCAGCCACGTCCGGCAGCTCTGAAAGAGCCAAAACAGCTGTCGACGTCTTACGCGTTTGTCGATACACCAGGAACCCCCCTCCTCCGATCAGGAGGATGATCAGGGGAAATCCTGCTATCATAAATCCAATTATGAAGGCGTCTTCAACATCCTCGACAGACAGAATTTTGAGACACAACGGTTTCCAGTATTTGTAAGAATCCATTGTATATCCAGAAAGAAATGTCCCATTGGGGCAGGAGGGCTCCCTTACCCCCTGTCTTCTGGTTGCAAAAATTTGGTCAATTGTGCTGAGAGACCAGTTAATCAATTCCATGATTGTAGAGTTTCGGAGGATGTGAAAAAGAAGAGACTCTGAAGACGAGACAACAAGCAGTAGCAGGGCAGGCAGATAAGGGAAAGAGCAGAAAAAGCGTCCGCCTTCGTCGAGAGCCGGAAGAAGAAGGCTTCCTTATGTTGCAAATAAAATCTGTCTTCCAATTCACTGCATGTTTAGTATCGTATCGGTACTCGGTATCGGCAAGTACACATATTAAAATCCTCGTTCTCCCCCCCCTGCAGGTCCCCCACCATCAGGGACATGGTGATCCGCTGCGTGGCCCAGATGGTGAACTCCCAGGCCGCCAACATCCGCTCCGGCTGGAAGAACATCTTCTCCGTGTTCCACCAGGCGGCTGGAGACCACGACGAGACCATCGTGGAGCTGGCCTTCCAGACCACGGGACACATCGTCAGTGAGTGGGACTAGGTTCTAGATTCTCATATTTATTCCTAAAAATCGATTCGTATATCTAACGATTGATTTTTTTTTTTCATCATTACATTACAACTTTTGGTATTTTTTTGTTTATGCCCAAAAAAGGAATGATTTGTTGGACACGAGAATAACTGGTGCCATGTTTTTGCCTTTAAATATGTTTTTAAAGTTTTCAGTTATAATTGCATAAATTGTCTATATTTCATTACTTTATATACTGTCTTGGGGTTACATTTGCATAAAATGCTAAAAACCAAATTCTCAAAAATTAAAAACCGAAAAAAGCCTGTTTGCTACGGAAGAGTATTAGGGCCAGGCAGGAGAAAAATAAAAATATTTTCCAGGAGGAAGATTTTTTTTTTCATTGTGCACTTCAAGAAAATAGTTGAAATGTCGAGCAAAAAGGTGAAAATGTCGAGAAAATTTGAGTTGAAATTTCGACTTTATTCTCGAAATTTCGACTTCCTTCTTGAAATTGTATTTCAACATTAATCTCGACATTTCGACTTTTTTCTCAACAGTGCACAATAAAAAAAAAATCTTCCCCTCTCAAATATTTTTTCTCCTGCCTGGCCCTGATACTCTTCCGTAAATTGCTGCCCTGTTTCTGTTTCAGTTCTATCAGCATTCTGGGAGCTGATTGGTCCTTACAGCATCATTAGCTGCAATACTTGCTGTTGAATCTCAATATAATACTAGTATTAATATGTTGCAGAACTACAGTCATATAATTCATGCAACAGCTGAAAAAACAGTTTTAATAACACTAACCCAGATCAATATCGGAATGGTATCAAATCAAACCTTTCCTGTCCTGCAGTGAACACCTTCCAGCAACACTTCGGCGCCGCCATCGACTCCTTCCAGGACGCGGTGAAGTGCCTGTCGGAGTTCGTGTGCAACGCGGCGTTTCCCGACACCAGCATGGAAGCTATCCGGCTGATCCGCCACTGCGCCAGATACGTGTCGGACCGGCCGCAGGTGGGTGAGCCGCCGGGCCGGCACCGACCCGCCCGGCCGGCGTCGAGCCGTTCCAGCGGGTTTAGGGTCAGACTAGGGCTGCAGCTATCCAATATTTTAGTAATTGAGTATTCTACTGAAAATTCCATCAATTAATCAAGTAATCGGATAAAATATATTTTCGTTTAGTTAAAGAGCAATTACAGGACTGTCTCAGAAAATTAGAATATTGTGATAAAATTCTTTATTTTCTGTAATGCAATTAAAAAAACAAAAATGTCATACATTCTGGATTCATTACAAATCAACTGAAATATTGCAAGCCTTTTATTATTTTAATATAGCTGATTATGGTTTACAGTTTAAGATTAAGATTCCCAGAATATTCTAATTTTTTGAGATAGGATATTTGAGTTTTCTTAAACTCTAAGCCATGATCAGCAATATTAAAATAATAAAAGGCTTGCAATATTTCAGTTGATTTGTAATGAATCCAGAATGGATGACATTTTTGTTTTTGTAACTGCATTACAGAAAATCACAATATTAACATTTTCTGAGACAGTCCTGTATACATAAGATGTTAAATGTTAATTGACATCACTAAGACTGAATTATATAATACAGTAGGGTGTCAGCACGTTGTGCCGCATTAAACGTAGTCCGGGCGAAATACCTGCTTTGAGCTGGAAAAATTAAATGATTCTTTGAGGCAGAGAAGATTCCTCCATCATTTTTTGTAATTGAATTACTGGAATGATTGGAGGAATGGTTTCAGCCCCGGGTCAGAGTTAATCTCTGCTCCGCCCCTGCAGGCGCTGAGGGAGTACACCAGCGACGACATGAACGTTGCCCCCGGCGACCGCGTCTGGGTCCGAGGCTGGTTCCCCATCCTGTTTGAGCTCTCCTGCATCATCAACCGCTGCAAGCTGGACGTCCGGACCAGGTACTGACTCGTCTGCAGAAACGGGTTCGGACCGCTGGTCACATGACCTAACGGCCGGGACGGAGGCTCTGCCCCCTAAACAGCTTCTGTGTCCAGCTGTAAAAAACACTACTTCAATCCAAAAAGTTGCTTCAAACAAAAAAACTTTTTTTGCATTCAAACACTTTTTTTCTTTGTTAGAAATCATTTTTTTGATTGAAGTGGAATATTTTTTTATTGAAAATATATTTTTTGATTGAAGCAATCTATACTGTCCTCGCCATGAGTAGGCCTTATTCAAAGCTTGACAGTTAGCGAACAGTGTGAAGTCCTCCTATAAAAACAAGGCGTAACTTTTCTTGCACATTTATTGAGGATCCACAATTTACTGTAAAACTGTAATAAAGCACAAACTGTAAACACAAATCAGAATCTAAACAATATTCATTGCACTGACATGACTAAGAAATGTAACTAAAAATGTTGAGTCATAGGGCAAAGCTATGATAGCCATCAATTAAGTCACTCTTAGACTGAATTTACAGCAAAACAGACTTTCAGCAAATATAATATGTAAGTCATATCTAAAAATCAACAAAACAAAATACTCACGGACAAATAGTGTCCAAGGCAACAATGTTAAAGATAAATCGCAGCAGGAGAAACAGGCACCATGTGCTCTCTTCTTGGCCTCGTTAATTCTGAGGAAATTACTCTGCTCTACAGTTAATGCTGCTAGGGGGCCAAAAGTGGGCGCTGTTGTACAAAATCTACTATTATATTATAAATGCACCTGAACACAGGGCAGAACACAATCTTTTTTTTGATTGATTAATTAAGAAACAAATCTACCTCCATAGATGTAACTTAATAGACAAGGTAAAGAAGCGAGTCAGCCACTGGAGGGCGCTGTGGTAGCGTTAGTAAAGGCTTAATTATGCTTCTGCGTCAAAATGGCGCCGTGCCTACGGCGTGTGGTTTGGATCGACGCAGAGGACACGCCGTCACCTGCGCCGTCACTGACGTCACCTCCTGAAAATTGTAACTACGCGTCGAGGAGACGCAGACCACACGCAGACGGAGAGGGCTGTGATTGGTTCGTTTGAAAGCGAAGCATTTCCGGTTTACGGTTTGAATCAGTAGTGAACTTCCAGGGCTCTTTTCTTCGTTTATATGTGATTTTTTTTGTTTTTGTTTTTTGCACAATAGTTGTCCTTATTTCTTTGATTTACTGTGACCGGAAAAAGTCGGATAAACCATTCAGAAAAAGATCGCTAACTAGTGGCCGCGGGGGGTACTGCACCGCGACCAAACGGAGAGACGGAGAAGTCAGAAGGGTTCAGCACGGCGTCACGGCTGCGGCGTGTGCTCTGCGTTGGTGTGACGCAGAACCTTAATTCAGCCTTAACTCTTCTTGTATTGTTGTTTGTAACTCTTCTTGTATTGTTGTTTGTAACTCTTCTTGTATTGTTGTTAGTAACTCTTCTTGTATTATCCCCCCCCAGAGGCCTGACGGTGATGTTTGAGATCATGAAGAGTTACGGCGGCTCCTTCGAGCAGCACTGGTGGCACGACCTGTTCAGGATCGTCTTCCGCATCTTCGACAACATGAAGCTTCCGGAGCAGCAGACAGAGGTGGGGGGGGTCCGTGGTACCGGGTCCGGGGTCGGGTACGTCCCCCAGAACCGTCCCACTAACTCTAACCTGTGCCTGCAGAAGACGGAGTGGATGACGACCACCTGCAACCACGCCCTCTACGCCATCTGTGACGTCTTCACCCAGTTCTACGAGCCGCTGAGCCAGATCCTGCTGGGAGACCTGTTCACCCAGCTGCAGTGGTGCGTCCGGCAAGGTGGGTCCACCAGAACCAGTACGAGCTGGTACAGACCAGTACCGACCAGTACCAACTAGTACCAACCAGTACCAAACTAGTACCAGGTACCAGCAGGATCAGTTCTAGAGCCGCTGAGCCAGATCCTGCTGGGAGACCTGTTCACCCAGCTGCAGTGGTGCGTCCGGCAAGGTGGGTCCACCAGAACCAGAACCACACAGAGTAACCGGTACTACACCATAGCAACCAGTAAAGAAACACAGGCAGCGGTTTAACGCCGCCTCCAGACTCCACAGCAGAGTTTAATGGAACGTTGGTCAAAGGTCAAGGGTCGTCCCTCGATGGTTGTTGTCTGATTGTTGTGTGATTGTTCTCAGCAGGCCGTGTGTTTCTGTTTCCCCCCAGACAACGAGCAGCTGGCCCGGTCCGGGACCAACTGCCTGGAGAACCTGGTGATTCTGAACGGGGAGAAGTTCAGCCCCGACGTCTGGAACATCACCTGCTGCTGCATGTTGGAGATCTTCCAGAACACCAGCCCGCAGGCGTGAGTAGCCCCGCCCCCTGGAGAGTAGCCCCGCCCCCTCAGGCGTGAGTAGCCCCGCCCCCACAGGCGTGAGTAGCCCCGCCCCCAGGAGAGTAGCCCCGCCCCCACAGGCGTGAGTAGCCCCGCCCACATAGCCCCGCCCCCTAGTAGCCCCTCCCCCTCAGGTGTGCGTAACCCCGCCCCCAGGCCTGAGTAGCCCCCCACCAAAATAGTGAGTGAAAAGGCAGAAGCAAAGTGCTTATATTAATGCCTGTCCTACATACCAAAATAAGCTATCCAGAATTATAACATAAAAATATAAATATAATATCAAAAACAAACAAACTTACACTAAAAAAGAAACAGCAACAACAAAACAACAACCACTGACAAACAAACAAAACTAAATTAAGCCAAACCAAACCAGAAAAAGTTACCAGTATTAAAATGTATTGTAATAAATACATTTTTCAAATAGAAGAATAAAAAAAAAAAAAAAAAAAAAAAAATAAATCTATCCAACATTACAATAAAAAAAGCATACATACAAACAACCAATAACAAACTAAACCAGAAAATGAGGACCAATAAGGTTTACATATATAGTAGTAAAGAAATGTTTTGATATAAATATCAGAGAAGAACAGAAACAAATATAAACAAATAAACATTAGCATTTGTAGCTTTCAAAGATTGCTCTACAAATCTTTTTTTTTTGTAAACCTTTTTCGAAAATGAGCTGCACATTGGTAAATCTATATTAGCGTCATTCCATAGTTTAACTCCCACAACAGATATAAACGTCTCCTTTTAGTCTCTTTTCTAGCTTTTTGTACAACAAATTTACAAACATCACCCAAATTAAAAACCGTTGTACACAGACAGGGAGTAATTTTAATTTAGTTTTTAACATTATTTGCATTATTTTATAATAAACCAAATCATTAAATTTCATAACATGGGATTTTATAAACAATGGATTTGTATGTTCATAGTATCCCACCCATGGATCTATTAATAATAACTGGATGGTACATCGAAAATGGCCGCCCATTCATTTCAATGGAAGTTGCTCGCCTGGCGCATACGCTGAAAAAGTTCCTGACTTCCGGGTTTACTTCCGTGTTGTGCGGCCCATAGAGCATGCGCAGTTGAGTCACCTCCCATGATGCTCTGGGGCCTCCCATCATGCCCCGGGGCAATGACTCGAATATTAATATATGTATTAATATAATATATTAATTAATGTATATTATTACATGTATAGTATTACATATATTATAAATGTATTAATATAATATAATTACATAACATATATTAATATAAACATCCGTGGAATGCACGGACACGGCTGTGACGTCAGCTGTGAAGAGACTTTTCTTTGACTTTTCTGGCCGTTATAAAACATTTTTGACGGATATAAAGTCCATGACTTAAAAATATAGAATACAAAGATTAGTAATTGCCGGGGATTACAGCTGGAGGTTCCTGTGAACAGTTTTAGAGGCTTCTCTTTTACTATTGCGGTCTATGGGAAAAAAGCTTTCTGGGCCCCATGGGATTTTTTGTTGCAGTACCGCGGCTGGACACTGGGGGAAACCGGCGTGTCTTCTGAGTGCGAGATTCGGGGGCTGATCCCACCCTATTAATAATACGTATGGCAGGTGTGAGTAGCCCAACCGGTACTACACCATAGAGAGTAGCCCCGCCCCCCCAGGTGATGTCACCACCTCCCCTTGTAACTCCGCCTCCTCTCGTCCTCAGTTTGTTGACGTGGCGACCGGCTGGACAGGACGAAGACACCGCGGACGGGAAACACCTGGTAAGGACACGAGTGTAGCCTGATCCGGGCCGGTACCACCAGTTCGGTACCACCGGGCCTCTAACCCGTGTGTGTCTCCAGGACCCCGACCTGGACAGCCAGTCCCAGAGCAGCTACGACCGGGCTCCGTCGGAGCGCGGACACAGCCAGATGTCCAGCGACGACACCTGGAGGGGCCGGCCCGGCACCAGTGAGTCTCTCGGGTCGGGGTTGGGGGTTGGGTTGGTCCGGGCCGGGCCGGTCCAGCAGTACCACCTGTGTGTGTGTTGCAGGAGTGTCGGACCAGAAGCTGTTTGCCGGGCTGCTGATCAAGTGCGTGGTTCAGCTGGAGCTGATCCAGACGGTCGACAACATCGTCTTCTTCCCCGCGACCAGCAAGAAGGAGGACGCCGACAACATGGCGGCTGCACAGGTAGGGCAGAACCGGCCGGAACCAGGCCGACTAACAGGCCCGACTAACAGGCCGACTCACCGGACGGACTAACCGGACGGACCAACCGGCCCGACTAACCGGACGGACTAACCGGACGGACTAACTAGACGACTAACCGACCGGACCAACCGGCGGCCTGCGGCGCTAGCGCCCCTAACCTAGCGCTAGCGCCCCTAACCTAGCGCTGCTTCTCCCCCAGCGGGACGCCCTGGAGGAGGCGGAGCCTAGCGGCGGGGAGGCGTGTCCGGACCAGGGCATGTACGGTCACATGACCTCGGCTCACCTCTTCAAGCTGCTGGACTGTCTGCTGGAGTCGCACAACTTCGCCAAGGACTTCAACTCCAACAACGAGCAGCGGACGGCGCTGTGGAGGGCAGGTGGGGCTGCCGCCGGTTACCCCCCATATATACCCCTATATATACCCCCCATATACCCCCTATATATCCCTATACACCCCCCCATACACCCTCTACACTCCATATACCCCTATACACCACTCTATATCTCCTTACCCTATATCCCTATACTCCTATAAACCCCCCTATGCCCCCTATACACTCCTATAGAGGTGGGTGCAAATGTGTCGATGCATCGCGATGCGTCACGTGACGATTTGGAATCGATTATTTATTTATTTATTTATTTATTTTTTTTAGTTATCCTATCCAGATTCCAGACTGAATAAGCTGCTGAATCATTTCATTTTCAAGAATGCACATTTCTTATTGTTCACTTGAAATATGGCAGATATGTTTACACTAAGTACATATCTTGTTTACTTGAATTAATGAACTCATTAAATCCAGGGCTCGACTGTTTTCAGTGTTTTCCACCAATAGAGGGCGCTCTCATGCAAGTGCAGCTTTCCCTGGTCAAAGTTAAGGAAGTCAAAGAGCAAATGTTTGCATAGTCATAAAATACATTATTTTGTGTCTTTGAAAAATACATGTCAAATGTTCAAAAAACCTTGTTATTTACTTAATGAGTGTTGTTAGAGGAACTGAGTTAATTGATTGGCTATTTATTTACAAATGTAGCCACAGATGAAGACAAAATCAATCTTGGATGGAAAAAAGCCTTAAAAATCACAATAATCGAAGAATCGTGGCACCAATAATCAAATCGACAATCGTTAGAATCGAAGCTCCAATAATCGAAATCGAATCGAATCGTGAGGTACCGTTGTTTGCACACCCCTACACCCCTATATACCCCTCTATACCCCTATCCAACACTCTATACTCCTCTATATCCTGTATACCTCTCTACACCCGATGCAGGAGGCGGATCTAGCAGGTCTACATGTATAACGGTTCTGCCCCCCCCTCCAGGGTTAGGGCGGTATAGAAGCTGTACATGCATGTGTATATATATATATTTGTATATATGTGCCCCCCTCTCCCCTCCAGGGTTCAAGGGCAAGTCCAAGCCCAACCTGCTGAAGCAGGAGACCAGCAGTCTGGCCTGCAGCCTGAGGATCCTGTTCAGGATGTACTCGGACCCGGGTCTGCAGGACTCCTGGCCCGACATCCAGACCCGCCTGCTGCTGTGAGTCCACCTGGGGGGGGGGTGCTGGTCCCGACCTGGGTCTGACCCGGTCCTGACCGGTCCTGGGTCTGACCCGGTCCTGGTCCTAACCCGGTTGTGTCCTGTTCCAGGGTCTGCAGCGAGGCTCTGGCGTACTTCATCAGCCTGACGTCAGAGAGTCACCGGGAGGCCTGGAACAGTCTGCTGATGCTGCTGCTGACCCGGACGCTGAGACTACCGGACCTCAAGGTGGGGGGGGGATCTGGGGGGGGGACCTGAAAGCAGGGTTCGTCAACCCCCTGCAGTACCTACGCGGTACTGCAGGGGTTCCTCCAACTTAAAAACAAGTAAAGGCAATTTCAAAGAAGCATGAGGCAGGATTGAGGCAGGATTTATGAAAAAAATTAGTATACGTTTTAAGTTTTCTAGTAATAATGTCAGATGAAGCGTTCCAAACCAAAACGAATGTTTCCTCTAGTGTATCTCTCTGTTGCCTTGAACAGGCTGTGTGCTTCAAAATGTGCTGCAATTCGGTCCCGAATTTGCCACGCTGGGCTGCGGATGTGACGTCACATGACGCTGCATGTGCGTTCTCCCCGTTCTCCCGTGCCGGCTTCACTGTTGGCTGCAGTACCCCCGACGGCCGTCGTGGTGAAGGGTGGCGCTAGAGAGTCTCATTTCTTAAAAGGAGCCTCATGCTCCTTTAACCAAAATAATTTGGGTTTAAAAAAAAAATATGTGTATGTATATATATGTGTATATATATGTGTATATATATATATATATATATATATATATATATATATATATATATATTGTGAAAACTCCATTAACAGGCGATAATAATCTACTTTTGACAATAACTATTTAGTCTACAACTCTATATAAATGATTCCCATGACGTGAGTCTTGTGACTAATCTCAACTTTAGAGCAGAAAAACGAGCTAGCTAGCTGTTTAAGAGAAGAAAATTTGTTGCGAAATTGACTTGGCTATTTCATATTTAACGCTAGTTAGAGCTGATGGATACATTTGTGACAATAACGAAGCCTAAAGCTGGAGATTGTAACGTTCCAGCTCGGCCTAAAAGGTTGAACACCCCTGTCTTAAAGAACTAAACCTTCAACCGTCTCTAAAATAATTCAGGTTTCTGAGTATTTTCAGTTCTTGAGCCCTCAAAGATATTGCAGCTCCGTCTGAACCAGGCCTCAGGGTTCAGAACCAGGTCTCTGAGTTCAGAACCTCCTCCTGGTTTGTAGCAGGGCTGGATCCTGGAGACAGTTTGAGGCGCCTGCCGTCTCCACCCCGACCACCAGGTGGCAGTGTTCCACCAATAACCTCAGAGGAGGCCGGAACAAACACAGAGAAATATTTCAGGAAGACGGTCCAAAGTTGCTTCACTTGAAACTTTCCTGCGTGACGTGGACTTGGACACGTCACTGTGAATCACTTCCTGTCTGATTCAATCCAGGTTTATTTCTATACAGTAGCGTCTATTACAACACAAGTCTCTAGGATCTTTCCAGAGACCAGAACATAAACCCCTGAGCAATTATTACATAAACAATCAGTGTGTTTCCATGGGAAGTTTAATTCCTCTTTAATTCAGAATTAAAATTAAATCTGATTTAAAATGAGTAAAAATTACCAGGTAAACAACTAATTCCAAATGAAAATGGCCATTCTGAATTAAACTTAATTCTGAAGTAAGTGACTGGTTTATTCCGATTTTAAATCTGAATACAATAATTCCAGATCATGTATCCACTCATTCCTCTTTAAATTAATCCCGGTCTTTCTTTCTGCTCGTTCCCTCGCCCGTCTGTCTCCATGATCTTATATTCCACTGGGCTGGTTTTCCAAACAAAGTTTCCAGATGCAGCAGCAGTAAACGCTGGTCAAGAGCAGAGAACATTTATTTAAGAAATAGAAATCATTAAAAGAACACATGGAAACAGGAAACATCAAAATGGTGATCTTTTCAAAGTTGTAGCGGCTAAGTTAGTTTTTCTTCCGGTAGTTTAACTTCCGGTCCCCCCCCTATCCAATCAGAACCTTCCCAACCCCCAGACCTGGAGAGGAATTGGAGAAAGACCATCAAACGTGTTTCCATGGAAACCTCAATTCAGAATTACTATTTCCATGTAAACTCCAAGGAAAAGGGTTTAATTCGGAATAATTAATTCGGAATAAATAATTCCAAGTTAAAAAACATCATGTAACCGTGGCCTATGACAGGTAAAAACTCCCCTAGTGGGAGAAAAGCCGTAGGCCAAACAGTGGCAAGAAAAACTCCCCTTTAGGAGGAAGAAACCTGGACCAGGACCTGGACCATAAGGAGAAACCTGGACCAGGACCTGGATCATAAGGGGGAACCTCCTGCTGAGGACCAGCTGGGCAGAGCACGAAAAGAGAGAACAGACAGAGAGAATGAAGAACAGAGAAAGGAGAGACACAGACATAATGGCTAACTGGTGCAGGGACGACTATATAAACAGATATAGGGGCCAGATGTCAGCAGGCATTTACCCAGACCTCCACCCAGACAGGTGGAGCAGCAGTGGGATGATCAGAGGGGGGGGGGGGCTGCAGGTCAGCATGAAACTCCTGAAGCTCCGGCCTGCAAACATGCACAGAAGAGAAAAGGGGGGGGGGCAGACCAGCACAACAAACTACAAAGATGATGCTATGAGATACTTCTAATTAATAAAAAATGAAAGAAGAGAAGAAGGATGAGGGCTCCACCCAGTGGATCATGTCGGTGGTCAGTAGAGGAAGGTTTAGTATTTTATAGTTATTGTATTTTAATAGTTAATTGTATTGTTTGTATGTTGTGATGTGATGATGTTGACTGTGGTTACCCATGATGCTCGGCGGTGGCTCTAACCTCCTCTCTCCTCTCCCCCAGTTCCGGCCCCACGCCTCCGTCTACTACCCCCACCTGTGTGAGATGATGCAGTTCGACGTGATCCCGGAGCTGAGGGCCGTCCTGCGCCGCTTCTTCCTGCGCATCGGCTCCGTCTTCCACATCGCTGCGGGGGACGGGCCCCGGGACGGGCCCCTCCTAGAGCGGAGCCCCGCCTCCTAGAGCGGGGACGGGCACTGGAGCCCCGCCTCCTAGAGCAGAGCCCCGCCTCCTAGAGCCGCAACGGGCCCCGGGGCCCTGCCTCCTAGAGCGACGGAGCCCCACCTCCTAGAGCGGCCCCGAGGCCCCGCCCATAGATATATCTACGTATCCTCCCATCGAGCTGCTGCGATACGTCAACGTCGCCGCCATATTGGATGTTCAAGACTGTAAACTAATACAAGTATATTTACTTATTTTCATAAAGCGCCTTTCTACAAAGAAATGTACGTTTTACGTCTCATTTATTCATTCACACACGCACTAATATACTTGGGAAACAGTTAGGCACCAAATATAATATATTTAATTTTCTCAGATGGCAAAAATAAGAACTTTATTGATCCCACAGTAATTCATGTTATATCAGCTATAGAGAACAAGGTAGTGCCGAAAAACAATATATATCCCCCTCACAAAAATAAGAAAAATACAGAAACAGATTTTCTCATCAACAAAGTGACAAAATAACATATGAGCCATTTCTTTTTTAGATTTTTTCAGTTATTTTATTGCCTGAAAAATTGTTCAAATATGTTATTTGAAATTTTTAAAATTTGTTTTCCTGATGAGAAAATATGTTTCTCTATTCTTCTTATTTTTGTGAGGGGGGATATATATTGTTTTTCGGCACTACCTTGTTCTCTATAGCTGATATAACATGAATTACTCCTATGTGGGATCAATAAAGTTCTTATTTTTGCCGTCTGAGAAAATTAAATATATTATATTTGGTGCCTAACTGTTTCCCAAGTATATTAGTGCGTGTGTGAATGAATAAATGAGACGTAAAACGTACATTTCTTTGTAGAAAGGCGCTTTATGAAAATAAGTCCATTTACTTGTATTAGTTTACAGCGCAGTCTTGAACATCCAATATGGCGGCGACGTTGACGTATCAGCAGCTCCGTGGGAGGAGGAGGAGACATGTCTATGGCCCCGCCTCCTAGAGCGGCCCCGGACCCCCCCCCCCCCCCGTCTGGACCGGTTCCCAGGAGCCCCGTCTCCTCATCTGTCGGGGATGAACAGCACTGTGACATCACTTCCTGTCGACCTCCAGGGCCGAGACCCAGACAGATAATTTATTGTCCTCGTCCAGAACCGGGTCGTCTGATTCTGTTGTTCGTGTTTCCTTTTTAATGTCCAACGATCCGGTTCTGGGACCGTGGTAGCAGTCGTCCCCGTCCTCCCCGTCGTCACCGTCCTCCCCGTCCTCCCCGTCCTCCCCGTCCTCCCCGTCCTCCCCGTCCTCCCCGTCCTCCCCGTCGTCCCCGTCCTCCGTCTCCACGTTTACGTCCTCCGGGCCTCTCGGACTCTTTTACATATTTATTTTGATGCTTTACTTTGTTTGGGTTTGGGTGAATCCAGGCGTTGCCCCCCCCAGCGTCTCGTCCCCGGGTCCCGGGCCCCGGGTCCTTGGACCCGTCCTCTCGGACCCGTCCCGTGTTCAGAACCCGTCAGTGTTGGTCCAGCTTTTATTTGGGAGGTTTGTAATTATTTGAAGTGCATTTACATATTTTTTTGGAAACATTCCTTCCGTTGCTACTATGGATGTCGGTTCGTTCCTGCAGCGATGGGACGATATATAAATATATATATAAATATATATATAAAGACTATAACTGAGAAGTGCAGACTGTAAAGTTTTCCATGTAAAATACCTAGAAATGAAAGTTCTACATGACTGTGATGTAATCGATAACATTTGGTGATCAATAAACCCGAGTTCTGATCCAGTTCTGATGCAGTTCTGATGATAATTTGGGGTATTGGGAGGTATTTAGAGATATTTGGAGGTATTTAGAGATATTTGGGGGTATTTTTGGACATATTGGGAGGTATTTGGAGATATTTAGAGATATTTGGAGGTATTTATTGATATTTGGGGGTATTTTTGGACATATTTGGGGGTATTTGGGGACATTTGGACGTATTTAGAGATATTTGGAGGTATTTGGGGATATTTGGAGGTATTTAGAGATATTTGGGGATATTTGGAGGTATTTAGAGATATTTGGAGATATTTGGGGATATTTGGAGGTATTTGGACATATTTGGGGGTATTTAGAGATATTTGGAGGTATTTGGGGATATTTGGAGGTATTTGGAGATATTTGGGGGTATTTAGAGATATTTGGAGGTATTTAGAGATATTTGGAGGTATTTAGAGATATTTGGGGATATTTGGAGGTATTTAGAGATATTTGGAGGTATTTAAAAGATATTTGAAGGTATTTAGAGATATTTGGGGGTATTTGCGGGTATTTGGAGGTATTTAGAGATATTTGAAGGTATTTAGAGATATTTGGGGGTATTTGGGGGTATTTGCGGGTATTTGGAGGTATTTAGAGATATTTGAAGGTATTTAGAGATATTTGGGGGTATTTGGACGTACTTGAAGGCGCCCCGGACAACATGATTCTTTTTTCTTCACATTTTCTTTCTATAAATTATGTCACAGTGAAAAATGGTGGTTGTCGTGTTTCTGGGTTTTTATTTGTTTACAACCAAACCTGCTTCAGTGTTTCTTTAAACTGTTTTACACACAAAATAAAAGATGAATAAAAAAGGGGGGCACTAACTAAAAAAAGGGGGCACTAACTAAAAAAGGGGGGCACTAACTTTGACCAATGACTGTAGATGTCCACAAGGCGACACTAAAGTCGTTGCCCTGGAGCTAAATTAACAACGGTTGCTATGGAAACCTAGAACATGTTGTCAACGTGAGTGGAGAGCTGGCTAACATGCTACACGAACCTGTGTTATTGATCAATATTATTCATCAATAATATTCATCAATACACTGATAAGGAGCAACGGATGAAAGACGACAACCAACTTAGCTAACTTGTTAAGTTTTAGCAACTTATCCCGCCACAGCTAACTTACTATGTCAGTAACTTAGAGCTATAATTAGCATCCAAAGCTACCTAAGGACTAGCTATTAGCTAAGATATAATTAGCCATCCGCAGCTACTAAGAGCTAGTGGTTAGCTCTGGCCATTATTAGCCGGGAACAGCTAACTGAGTCCATAACTATTCAGACTTCATGATTTAATAAAGTTAATTTTGTCTCTGGATTACAATTTTATTTGCTAGTTTGTTTTTTCACACAAGAAAATCTAGGTTTTTTAAATAGCTTTCATGTTTCTGTGACCGTTTCATACGTAAGCGTAATGCTGCCACCCCAGAAGAAGAAAAAAACGTTATAACATGATAATTTATTGTTAAAAATATAAAATATATAATAAATAATATAATAAATATATAAATAAATAAATATATAAAATATATATTTATTATTTCAGCATTTAATTAATTAATGACACATTTAATTAATGATTTCGTGTTGCTGAATCATGAAATGTAAACGTAAAACTGTCAGTTTCACTCGTCAAACTCAGTGGGCTAAATCATTAATTAAATGTGTCATTAATTAATTAAATGCTGAAATAATAAATATATATTTTTACTTAAAATTAATTGTATTTTAATTAATTAATGATACATTTCATTCTAATTTTAATTAATTAATGACACATTTAATTAATGATGTATTTCATTCCCAATTTAATTAATTAATGATGTATTTATTTGTTTATTTAGTGACTGATAAAAGGGGGAAAGATATTTAAAAACCAACAGTAGCGGCCAGACTGAGGGGGGCGGGTCCCGTCGGTGACGTCATGACGTCTTTACGTCATGACGTAGGCGGGGGGGCGTGTCTGCTCAGCATCTGTCGGCGCCGCCAGACGGAGGTAGAAATGTCGGATTTTCTCGCTCCTTCCGGGGCTTTTCTGGATATAACTCCTCCGGACGGGACTTGGTGGAGACCGAACTACAGGTAAGGGTTCTGGCTGAGGCGGAGGTGTGGTTTGTGAAGCCTGATCTGGGGCGGTTCAGGCTGAGTGGGGGAAGAAGATGATGATGAAGATGATGATGATGAAGATGACAGCCATCTTCACCAACGTCAGCGGAGCCGCCCGGCCGGACTTCGGAGCTGAAAACCACGGGTTTTATCCCCCTAAGCGTGGGTGTAGAAGGGTGGAGCAGCTCGGTTAAAGTCCCCCCAGGGCGGAGCCGCCGAGTCCCGGGTTTTATCCGGGCAGGTTTCAGGACTCGGGCCGTTTATGTTTATAGAAAAATCAGTCCCATGCTGCGTTCAGGGACGCCTCGTTCATCCCAGACTCCGAAATATTAACGTTTATCCCGAATAAATACCGTATTTTCTGGACTATAAGCCGCTACTTTTTTCATAGGTTTTCAAACAGCAGCTTATACAAAGGTTTCTATTCTGTGGATTTTTCTTCCACCGCTCGGGGCGCTCTAACCGGAATTAGAATCAAAACTAAGACAAAATAAATGCAAAGAAGAATCTGCTACTTCTTCTTTAGCAGATAGAAGTAGAAGCAGATTTCCAACAGATAAATAGATAAATAAATACCAGTTATTTTCTCTTGGTTCTGTCCCGTTTTAATCAGCAAAGTTGCTGCCGTGTTAAAAGACACTGTTAGGAAAGGATCTATTTAGGTACAAACATGTACATCATTTACAGTTCATCCTTCTGTACATGTAGTAAATATCTAATCTAACAACAGAAATATCTGCGGCTGAAATATCTTTTTTTTTTTTTTAAATGTAGCGGATGCGGATTATATACAGGTGCGGCTTATAGTCCAGAACATACGGTATACGCTTTTTATACGAGCTGCGGGGAACATTCGTCTTTTTAAAGCCGTATTTATTAAAATAAATACTTTATGTCAATTAAAGTCATACATCCAGTACAAGATATTCGGACGTATATATTTATTTATTCTTTATTTCATTCATTGATAAAATAAAACGACAAACAATTTAATATAAACACAAACGTTCCTAAATTCTGAATGAAAGGGAGCAGAAAGAAGAAGAATCTTATTTAATCTGCCCCTTTTTCCCAAGAAATCAATTTACAAAGAACGTAAATTAAAAAAAACAACAAAGTAAACTAAAAACTAAAAAAAATAGTACATTACTTTTTAGTTCCAAGTTACAATTCAGTTAATACCATTCAACAACAACAAACAATGTTTATACCTTTAATAACTATGGGTATGTCAATCAAACTTAACTAATATATTTCATTATATTTCCTTAACATACAGGCATTAATTGTTCTTTTGAATGTAATGTTTGATTTGGATTCTTTGTTTTCTTTATTCAGATTGTTCCATAAACTGATTCCTTTCACAGAAACACAACGTTCCATCAATTTAGTCCTGCATCTTGGTTTTATAAAAATCTCTGTTCCTTTTTAATTATACTTACTTTCTCTTTTTCCAATCTTTTCTGAATGTTGATTGGTAAAGTTTTTTATGAGCTTTAAACATTATTTGCAGAATACTATAGTCTACTAGTTCATGAAATTTCAACAGTTTTAACTGAAGGAATAATGGATTTGTTCGATCTCTATGTCGTTTTCTACTGATTATTCTTATGGCTCTTTTTTGCAAAATGAAAATTGATTGAATATAAATGTTTTGCAGGTATTTCCCCAAACTATGGGGGTATTTGGAGATATTGGGAGGTATTTGGAGATAATTAGACATATTTTAGGGTATTTGGAGATAAGTGGAGGTGTTTGGGGGTATTTGGAGGTATTCAGGGGTAATTGGGGATATTTGGGATTATTTAGATATATTCTTAGATATCTGGGGGTATTTGGGGTATTTGGAGGTATCTTTAGGTATTTGGAGATATTTGGAGGTATTTGGGGATATTTTTAGGGATTTGGGGGTATTTGGAGATATTCTTAGATATTAAGGGGTATTTGGAGAGATTTGGAAATATTTGGGGATATTTGAAGATATTTCATTACAGTACATTTTATGTGAGAAATGCTGGTTAAATATCAGAATCAGCTTTATTGGCCAAGTATGAACATGCCAGACTGGGAATTTGTTTTCGTTTTTTTTTTTTTGCTCACTGAACCCAGATTTAAATAGTAAACAGTAAATATGAAAATGTGGCTCTTATTAAAATATATACAATTTCAAAAAGTGAAAGGTGCAGCAGTTTGAGGTAGACGTGGTTAATGAAAGCTGAATTGTTACAGCATATGATTGTGGTTATTATTAAAAAATATGCAACATTCAAGGCAGAAGACCATCTAAACTCATTTCTTCAATTTTCTTCATCTTTTTACAAGGATGTAGTAAATAAAAAAAAACAAACAAATATATAGAATAAGAGAGACCACAAGGGACGTTCTAGTGATTTAAGGAGAGTGAATGTTTTATAATCAAATCAAACTTTATTTATACACTACAGCACTTTTCATACACTAGTAACGCAAAGTGCTTTGCATAAAAAAAATCTACATTTAAGTAGAAAAACTCACACTCATAAAGGGCAAATCAATACTCAAAAAACAAATAATAAAATGATTGCACACATCCAATAAGGACATCAATTAAAACAATACTAAGTAAAAATATTGCACACGAGACAACAATTAAAAGCAATATTCACTGAGACATTGCAGATGCGAAACTACAAACCATATACACTACAAATATAAAACATATTACAAACATACAAAGTGATAATAAACATGTTGATAGAAATGTGTAGAAAGTTGACGTTTTATGGAGTTTTCATAATAAAAGCTTCTGTTTTTAACAGCAGCGCGTAGATAAACTGACACAATAATATTCAACAATTTGCGTACAGAAACAAAACTGAGAGGAACAATTACAATTTGATGATATCTAAGGAGATTAGATAGGAGTTAGGATGATGAACTCTCATCACTCAGAGTCTCAGAGTAATCAATCAATAATATCAATCAATCTGTGCAATGATAATAATAACCTCAATCATATGCTTTAACAATGCACCTTTCAATAACCATGTCTACCTCGTACTGCTGCACCTTTCACTTTAAATAAGAATTGTATATATGTTAAGAGCTATTTGTTAGGCCAAACTAAGACAAAAAAAATGGAAATTACGAGAATAAAGTCATAATGTTGCGAGAACAAAGTCGTAATAGAATAAAGTCATAATATTACGAGAAAAAAGTCGTAATATTACGAGAATAAAGTCGTAACATTACGAGAATAAAGTCGTAATATTACGAGAATAAAGTCGTAACATTACGAGAATAAAGTCGTAATTTATGAGAATAAAATCGTAATATTATGAGAATAAAGTCGTAACATTACGAGAAAAAAGTCGTAATATTATGAGAATATAATTTATGAGAACTCTAACAGGAAGAGCATCTTCTCCCTGTGTTAAAATGGGGAATATTGAGCATCTTGTGAAGTTATATTAATATATTTATAATATATTTAATATTACGACTTTATTCTCGTAATATTATGACTTTATTATCGTAATTCTACGACTTTATTCTCATATTATTATGACTTTATTCTCGTAATTTCCCTTTTTTTTGTCTTAGTTTGGCCCTAATACTCCGTCGTAATTTGTCTATTTACTGTACAGTGAGCGAAATAACCGGAGTCAAATTCCCTGTTTGACATGTTCAAACTTGGCCAATAAACCTGATTCTGATTCTGATTAGGACTATATTTGTTATAACGTGTGGAGAGAGTGTTGCTTTCAGTGTTTTTGTTTGGGGATAAAACTTCTTCAGACTTTAGGCTTTTTATTGTCATCATACGAGCCATACAACGAAATTAAAGCAGCACGGAGTGGTGTTTTCCTTCAGAAAAATTAAGTAAAAAGTAGAAGGTATAAAATAAAATAGTACAAAATAAAATAGAATAGACTGTATCACAGTATATGTACAAAAATGTGCAGCAGTGCAAACACATAACTTCAAGTAACTTCAATAACGCGCTTTGCAAGCAAGAAAGCTCACCTGTTGGACATTTTTATAATAAAAGATTATTTTTCTAATCTTCGGGGTAGTATCAGGAGAATCTTTGGGAAATGTATAAACTAGGGCTGGGACTTTATCGTGTTAATTACGATTAATTAATTACAGCAAAATAAAGCGACAAAAAAAATAACGCATTTAATCGCAATTTACTTTTGCACTCCAAACAGTGTGGAACTTTTGTCGTTGCACGAGTTCCCGGTATAAATTACCCGTAATACTGATGCACAGAACTCAACACGAGAAACAACAACGGAAACCCAAACCGATGGGAAGTTGTTAGGAAATTTTAGTTTTAAAAAAACTACCGAGTGGAAACCTGGATAAAAGCACAGTTGTGTACAAATTGTGCAAGAAAGAATTTGCCGGAGATCACCGGAGCTCCTCCACCTCAATGCCAAACATGTTCCTATTATTCATATTGCGCTTTATGTTAAGACTCAGTTATCAAAATAAACACAATTTTGTTGTTTAAGCTCATTTATGTGTCAATTCAAGAATTCAGTCATGTACCAAAATCCATTTAAATTTGAAAAATTTTGATATGCGATTGATTGCTATTAATTAATTACAAAGCCTCTAATTAGATAAATGTTTTTAATCGAGTCCCACCACTAGTATACAGGACTGTCTCAGAAAATTAGAATATTGTGATAAAGTTCTTTATTTTCTGTAATGCAATTAAAAAATTAACTGAAATATTGCAAGCCTTTTATTATTTTAATATTGCTGATCATGATTTACAGCTTAATAAAATGTGTCACACTACTGAGCATACAGGACTGTCTCAGAAAATTAGAATATTGTGATAAAGTTCTTTATTTTCTGTAATGCAATTTAAAAAACTAAAATGTCATACATTCTGGATTCATTACAAATCAACTGAAATATTACAAGCCTTTTATTATTTTAATATTGCTGATTATGGCTTACAGTTTTAAATTAAGATTCCCAGAATATTCTATTTTTTTGAGATAGGATATTTGAGTTTTCTTAAACTGTAAACCATGATCAGCAATATTAAAATAATAAAAGGCTTGCAATATTTCAGTTGATTTGTAATGAATCCAGAATGTATGACATTTTTCCATAACTGAAAATAAAGGACTTTATCACAATATTGTCATTTTCTGAGACAGTCCTGTATAAACAAATTGTCACGTTCGTTGATTGGCATTCCATTTCCCAACCGGTCCGTGAACGCATCCTTTACGTAATACGTTGCGGTGGGAGACGCGGGGGGGCGGGGCGAGGTGCGTTCAGGGACCCGCAGGACGCAGAAACACACGCTGCTGCTGCTCCACGAGTGTTCCTGCATCCTCCCCGTGACAGAAGCAGCTCTGACTGACTCGCTCCGATCCTCCTTTTGTTACGAAGACAAACCCGGAGATAAAGAAGATAAACTTTAACCAAAAAACCGAGAACAGAAACAGAAACGCTGGTTCTGCTGGTAAGACTCTCTTTATTCTCCTCATGGCCGTGTTTACAGCTGGACTGGTCCGAGCCTGGGGCTTGTTTACCCCGGGGACTCGGACCTCACACTGAGGCTGACACGCTGGAACAACGTGGTGATGTGGGTTGACAGTTCGAGTCCCGCGCTGCCCCGCGACCCTTGAGCTGAGGGTTGGGTTTAAAATCTGCTTTTTAAGGGGAATGGTGCGTTCAGGTGCTGCTGGGGGGGTGAATCCTGCAGGAGCGGGGTGTGTTTACACCAGTTTACCCCAGACCTGGGTTATTAAAGCCCCCCCACGGGCTGCTGGGGACCTGCTGGGGTTGCGGGTGCGACGCCCGCAGCCCTGATAACGGCAGAGACATTTGCATCAGTGTAATTATGATTATCAGGTGAAATGTCAGTGTTGTTGCAGGAAAAGGTCACGTTCCCAGGTGGAAACCTGTGGGCGGGGCCATGGGCAGGTGGGCGGGGCCTTTATTTTTCCTATGAAATCAAATTTCAATTAATGTAATAATAAAGAAAAACAAATGACAAAATACGCAATTTAAAAAAAAATACAAATGACACAATTTAAAACAAAAAACACTTTCCAATAAATGGAATAAAAAAAACAAATTACACAATTAAAAAAAAACACTTTCCAATAAATGGAATTCTTTTTACAAAGAAATCAAATTTCAATTAATAATTAATAGTAAAAAAAAATAAAAAATTACAAAATACGCATTTAAAAAAAAAAATACAAATTACGCAATTTTAAAAAAAATTGATTATTATTATTGATTATCAGGTGAAATGTCAGTGTTGTTGCAGGAAAAGGTCAAGTTCCCAGGTGGAAACCTGTGGGCGGGGGCAGGTGGGCGTGGTCATGGGCCAGGTGGGCGGGGCCTTTATTTCTTTATTTCTTTCATTAAAAGAAAAACAAAACAGTTCAATATATTATATTCAATATATCTCTTTCCTTGAATAAAGGGAACAGAAAGAATACTAAGCTTATTTTATTTGCCCTTTTTTCCTAATAAATCAAATTTCAATTAATGTAATAAGAAAAAAAAACAATTACAAATTATGCAATTTAAAAAAAATAAAAAAATAAAAAAAAAAACACTTTCCAATAAATGTAATTTGGAAACAAACAAACAAAGAAAAAAAACAAAACTACAACAAAGTTATAAAATAACACAAAATAGCTGTCGTCAAACACAGTCGTATTCTTTTCTGATTCAAAGAGAAAAAAAAATATGACAATGGTGCTAAAAAGAGAGAGAGAAAAAAAAGAAAACCCACCTAACTTAACAATTATCATGTTTTTCTTTATCAAACTGGCTTTTATTGTTCTTTTAAATGTACAGTAATGTTTGATTTGCATTCTTTGGCTTCCCAGGTGGGAACCTGTGGGCGTGGCCAGGGACAGGTGGGCGGGGCAAGTGGGCGGGGCCAATTGTTTGTCCAGTAAAACAGTTTAATGGCAACAGGAGATGAGGAAGAGGTCAGAGACTCCGTTAGATGGTGTTTGTTCCACCTGAACTCCTTTAATCTGGCTGCAGGATGAATATTATATATTATTATAAATTATTATTAATATATACAAACATATTTGTTTTTGAAAACAGCTTTGTACCAGCAGCCATCAGTGCTATTAACAAGTGAGAGAATCAGCAACATAACTTTGTATTTATGTTTTGTATTGTTTCGTTTATCTTGTTTTTATGAAAAGGCACATTTTTTAATCCTTTGGCTTGGTTTGAATATTTTAGTGTTTTTATCTACTGATGTTTTAACTTATCTTGCTTCTTATCTCGGGGCCGTCTTTTTTGTTCTTTTAGCCAAAGCACTGTCGTCACTTTATCTTGTCCTGTGTTGATGAGTGTATGGTTTTGGATTGTATGTTTAAAACGAGATGAATCACTCACTGTAAACCAAATTTACCCAAGGGTACAATAAATAAATAATCTGATATATTATCTAATATCACAGGTCTATTTTAACTATTTTAACAACATCTATGTCTGGTGGGAGGAGCTTTTGTAGTTTCAGTAACGTAAACATCTTACCTGCTGGTCTTTGTGTTGCTGTAGTTCCCCTAACGACCACTAGGGTCCAGATCCAGACCTGCAGGTCCTCCAGAGACCACTAGGGTCCAGATCCAGACCTGCAGGTCCTCTACAGACCACTAGGGTCCAGATCCAGACCTGCAGGTCCTCTACAGACCACTAGGGTCCAGATCCAGACCTGCAGGTCCTCTACAGACCACTAGGGTCCAGATCCAGACCTGCAGGTCCTCTACAGACCACTAGGGTCCAGATCCAGACCTGCAGGTCCTCTACAGACCACTAGGGTCCAGATCCAGACCTGCAGGTCCTCTACAGACCACTAGGGTCCAGATCCATACCTGTTCTGGTCTCCATGGTTATGTCTGACATCCATGACGACTGTACAGGGTAGGGCTGCATGATTAATCGTTAAAAAATCGCGATCTCGATTCATGCTTGAACGCAATCTCATTTCCAAATGACGACGATTTTATAAAATTTTTTTTTTTTTTTTTTTTTTTTTTTTTTTTTTTTTTTTTTTTTTTAAAGATGGCTGCATAAAAAAGGACTAGGCCTATGTTCTAGGTTGTTGTAGTCCTGTCATGGTCAACTATCATGTTGTCATGTTTGTTATATTTTGTTAATGATTGTGGATTACATTTGGAGAGACATCTACCTTTCTCATCACCTGACACATATTGCACATAAATATTGTTAAAATTGTTATTGTTAAAATTATTTAAAGACAAGAGAGATATTTATTGTTTTTATGTTCAATGTCAGCTGTTACAGCAAAAAGCAGCCAGAGGAATAATTTGTTGCCTCAGAACTACAGGATCTGTTACAAGTCCCCTTTCTGAAAGGGTGTTCAACTCAGGGAGGAACAAATATTGTTCAAAATTGTTATTATTGTTTAAATTATTCAAAGGTTTGTGTAAAGAAGACAAGAGATGTTTATTGTTATTATATTTTTGTTCAGCTGTTGCAAAGTTAAAGTAATAAGTGCAATAAATTTTATATTGGAAAAAAATCGTGAGAGAATCGTGATCTCAATTCTAAGCAAAAAAATCGTGATTCTCATTTTGTCCAGAATCGTGCAGCCCTAGAACAGGGAGTTTCCATCAGATAAAATTAGATGAAGTAAATGTATGTTTGTATAATTGGGGGCGTGGTCTGTTGATTGACAGCTGGTCCAGCCGATGGTTGGTTGCCATGACGTCCGAGCCGTGAATAAAGAGCCGCCGGACGTCCTTTCCTTCGTCCTTGACGACGGATCGAAGGTCCGGTCGTCCAGACCTTATGACCAGACCATGACGCGAGCTCCCAGCATGCTTTGCTCCCAGCATGCTTTGCTCCCAGCATGCTTTGCTCCCAGCATGCTTTGCTCCCAGCATGTTTTGCTCCCAGCATGCTTTGCCCCCCGAGAGTCACACGTCCACGTTGACATGTTGTCTCAGTCTGGAGGTCAGAGGTCACGGAGGAGGAGGGAGGTGGCTGTCACCTTCATCACAGCCATCTGCTCCCCCGTCCAATTAGAGAGCTGCTCCCTGACCCACCTGTCTGAATTTAATTAACCCCCCCCTCGTTAGCATACCTGGACCTGCTGCCCCCCCTTATCTTTATTTCTTTATCTTTATTTCATTCATTAAAAGAAAAACAAAACAGTTCAATATAATTACAACAAATCTCTTTCCTTGAATAAAGGGAACAGAAAGAAGACTAAGCTTATTTTATCAGTCCCTTTTTCCTAAGAAATCACATTTCAATTAATGTAATAATAAACAAAAATAAATTACAAATTATACAATTTTTAAAAAAAAATTACAAATTGCGCAATTAAAGAAAGAACTTTCCAATAAACGGAATAAAAAAAAATAAAAAAATATGCAATTTAATAAAAAAAACACTTTCCAATAAATGTAATTAAATAAATTACAAATTACGCAATTTAAAAAAACAAACACTTTCCAATAAACGTAATTTAAAAAAAACAAACAAAAAAAAAACTCCAAAGTTATAAAATAACACAAAATAGCTGTCGTCAAACAAGGATAGTCATATTCTTTTTTGATTAAATGAAAAACAATATGACAATGGTGCTAAAGAGAGAGAGAGAAAAAAGAGAAAACCGACCAAACTTAACAATTATCATGATATTTCTTCATCAAACAGGCTTTTATGATTCTTTTAAATGTAATGTTTGATTTGCATTCTTTGGCTTCTGTATCCAGATTGTTCCATAAACTGAAACCTTTTACAGAAACACAACGTTTCATTAATTTTGTCCTGAATTTAGTTTTTTTAAAGACCTCTGTTCCTTTTAAGTTGTACTTATTTTCTTTTCTTATTTTTTTTTTCTTCAAAATATCATATCCGTTAGCATACCTGGACCTGCTACCCCCCGTTAGCCTCAGTTCTGACCTCTCTGTCTCCGCAGGGCTTGAGCTGCTGCTGCTGCTGCAGGTCTGGACTTGACCCCCCTAGCATGGTGGTCTGAGGAGGAGGAGGGGGGACCGGCTGGACTTCAGCGACTCAGAGCGACCCGGAGGAACCCACGGAGGAACCGACCCGGGAGCCGACATGTCTGTGAACCGGGACCTGGTGGTGTTTTACATCAAGTACAAGCTAGCGCAGCGGAGCTACCCGCTCAACCACATCGTGTTCAACGAGGCCCCCGGCCGGACGGAGCCGGCAGAGACTCCTCACGCCAACGGGACCTTTAACGGGACCAGTCCCGGCACCCCGCCGTTAGCGCCGCCCGCGGCGGCGGCGGCGGAGAACCTGGATGCGGTGAAGGAGGCGCTGCGCGACACGGCTAACGAGTTCGAGCTGCGCTACGCCCAGGCCTTCTGCGACCTGCACAGCCAGCTGCACATCACGCCGGCCACCGCCTACCACAGCTTCGAGAGCGTCATGGACGAGGTGTTCCGGGACGGCGTGAACTGGGGCCGCATCGTGGCCATCTTCACCTTCGGGGGGGCGCTGTGCGTGGAGTGTGTGGAGAAGGAGATGAGCCCGCTGGTGGGACGCATCGTGGAGTGGATGACCGTCTACCTGGACAACCAGATCCAGCCCTGGATCCAGAGCCAGGGAGGCTGGGTGAGTCCCCGACGCCGCCGCGGGAGGGTTGGGTTGCAGGTGGTTTGAGAAGACCTTAAAGGCTGAGTTATGGTTCTACATCAAAACGACGCCGACCAAACGCAGTAGAGAGGCTGTGATTGGTTCACTTGGTAGCAACGCATTTCTGGTTTCCGGTTTGAAGCAGTCGTGAACTTTCAGCCTCTTTTCTTTGTGTATGTGTGATTTATTTAGTTTTTTTGTTTTGTTTTTTTGCACAATAGTTGTCCTTATCTCTTTGATTCACTGTGACCGGAAAAGTCGGATAAACCATTCAGGAAAAGATTGCAACCTAGCGGTCGCGGGGGAAACTGCACCGCGGAGAAATGGAGTGACGGAGAAGTCCGAAGGTTCACGACGGCGTCGATTTGACGCAGAACCATAATTCAGCCTTAATGGTACTAAAGTATTGTTATTAAAGTATTATATAAAGTGTTATAGTACCAAAGGCCTTAACGAGTCAAGAAAAACTGGCTGGTCAAAACGTTTTGACCAAGAAAACGAATTTCTTCCAGTTTCATCGATCGTTGTGTTTTCCGTATTGATTTGGTATTGGTTGTCTGGGTTTAATCTAGGGATCGGTCTGGGGTTTGATCTTGGGATCGGTTAGAAATGCACCGATCGATCGGCAACTGATCGGTATCGGCCCGATAATGGCCCTATCGGTTTTGATCGGAGATCAGAAAATAATAGTTGAAAGCAGCCGATCAGATGACGTTTACCACAACAAACCACCGCCCGCACGTACGTTCCCAAACCTCAGACCGAGCTGTGGCCGTCTCTACAAAACATCCACACTGAAAACGGCGTCGCCGGTACGGGAGTTTTACAATGTCCGAAAAGGACAACAAATTTGCAGTTTGCAAGGTGTGTCCAAAGGAGATACCCCAAGGTGGAATGTTATAAAAGAATTTCAACACAAGTTTCTCACATGAAGGAGTATATTGATTTGCCAAAGTTGGCTCTCGCTAAGGCAGAAAGAACAGGAGCAACGCCGCTAACTCCGCTGTAACAGAGACTTATAAACGACAGCAATAAAAATAAAGAACTACATCGTAAGGTAATGAATTCATAAACTTTGATCATCAGCTGCTTTCTGTTGTAGCAGACATCTGGTTTAAACGTGTCGTTAACTGATACGCGGTATGCGCTGCGAGTCGTAAGTATTTCACTGATAAATGACCGCCGGAGTTTTACCAGAATACATGCATCCAAAGCCTCACGCAGGACGACAGTCGTGTCAGTCGCTTCACGAGAGACATGTGGAGTTCTAGTGAGAAGAGTTTTGATTCACTCACAAGAGTTTCTCACACACGGTGCATGCTATCGCTAAAGCTTTCAAAAAGCTTAACAATTCATAATTCATTTTTATTTTAAGATTTATTCCCTCTTTCCATAGGAAAACTAAGGTTTATAGTTTAAAACTTGTATCAACTCTGAGAGAGTGACATGTCTGCTGTTGTCTGTGTTGCTGCACATGTTTTACATAATTAGTTTGTTTGGGAGGTTTAAGGTTTGAATCCGTGAAACCGGGCCTGGTGTGGAATTGGATCCTTCATCTTCTACTTTAGAGTCTGTATCAGTCCGGTTCTACCTCAATTTCAGAGTCCGTATTAGTCCGGTTCTACCTCTATTTCAGAGTCCGTATTAGTCTGGAACCGCCCTGCTGTTCTGAGCTAGAGGTGAGTGTGTGGTCGGCTGCAGACGTCCTCTAATCGATCAGCTCCATGAGCCGATCGAAGCCGGAGCTTAACGAGCTTCTAGGGGCTTAGCGGCGCCGCAGCGGCCCGCCCACCTCGGATCGATAGCGCGGCCAGGACCTGGTCCAGGTCGGAAGGGGGGCTTTCAGAGGTCCTTCTCACTAGGGATGGGCGGTATGGACTAAAAAATGTATCACGATAATTTCTGGCATTTATCCTGATAACGATAAAAATGACGATAAAAAAAATACCAATTCAACTCCATCTTTGTATAAATCTATCACCACATTCAGTCTTTGGAGCCAAATCACTGCTGTAAAAGATACTAAATACTAAACTACACCAAAAACCAATTAAATTAGTACACCTGTACTGCAAAACTGGAATGACTATCCTATTTTCTTTCTTTCTTTCTTTCTTTCTTTCTTTCTTTCTTTCTTTCTTTCTTTCTTTCTTTCTTTCTTTCTTTCTTTCTTTCTTTCTTTCTTTCTTTCTTTCTTTCTTTCTTTCTTTCTTTCTTTCTTTCTTTCTTTCTTTCTTTCTTTCTTTCTTTCTTTTCTGGCTGATTTCCTTACTTCCTTACTTCCTTCACGCACACGTACGTTGTAAATCAGTTTTACACAAAAACATCATCAACGGGAATTTATCGTTTTTACCGTGAGATACAAATTCTTACCGTGGGGAATTTTTTTGACGGTTTATCGTGAACGGTAAAATATCACCCATTCCTACTTCTCACATGAACCCTGGACGCAGAACAGAGAGAAAGGTCGGGGTTTCAGTGGAGACGCACTTATTGATCGGCTGGTGATCAGAACCAGGTGACTCTTGATCAGATAAAGAAAACAGAGACATCAGTTTTCTCTCGTCAATAAGGTTATCAGGATGCACTGCGGTCCAAAAGTCTCTTGCTTCACTTCACGGTGCTTAAAATTGTAAATTATTCACATTTTATCTCCAGTATTATTTATTTATACCATTTGTTCATGATGAAAGTGTAATTTCCCGACGATCAGGGAGGAAGGAAGTGACTCACGACCACGCAGACGTTGATCACATCTCCCATAATAACCACAGGCGGATGTTTCTCCGTTGTCATGGCGACGTCAACACTCCCGTCACCGTGTGGATGTTCGTGACCTCATGGGTCAGAAATAGTCGCAGCACTGCGCTGCCTCAGCGGGGGGGAGTGAGGCGGTCCCAGGTGGTCCCATGTGGTCCCAGGTGGTCCCAGGTGGTCCCATGTGGTCCCATGTGGTCCCAGGTGGTCCCAGGTGGTCCCATGTGGTCCCAGGTGGTCCCAGGTGGTCCCAGGTGGTCCCATGTGGTCCCATGTGGTCCCAGGTGGTCCCAGGTGGTCCCAGGTGGTCCCAGGTGGTCCCAGGTGGTCCCATGTGGTCCCAGGTGGACTGAGGAGGCCGGTGCTGTCCGTGTCGGCGTAACCGGACGTGCAGAAGTGGATGACCTGGTGTTTACCATCAGAACCGCTGACTGGATCCTAGCGCTGCAACTAACAACTATTTTAATAGTCGACTAGTCACCGACTTTTGAAACGATTAGTCAACTAATCGGATAATTAGTAATTTTTTTTAAATTTAGTATGAGGTTGCACTAGACACTAGGCACTAGAGCCCTGATATAGCGGGACTGTTTTCTTCATCCTGCTCCTGCAGAAGTCTTCTCCCGTCCCGCAAGAGAAACGTCCAGACAAATCTATCTGATTTAATGTTAACATGATCATGGTGGAGCTTGATGGATGATTGACAGTTCTAGGGCTGGGCGATATATCAAGATTTTAATATATATCGATATATTTTCAAACGCGATATGGTACGAGACAATATCGTTTATATCGATTTAAATTTTTTTTTTAATGATTTTGATATAGCTTATTTTGTGACAAATTGACTTGAATGTTTTATTTGAGATTTGCACAAATGTTTTGTTATTTGCACAACTGTCAACCTCAGTGGAAAAGTCTGCTGTTACTGTCTACATTGTATTAATTACACAGTGTATTTTAATTTAATTATGCAGGAAAGGGATTTGTTTTATTTTATTCAAGAAGCATTTTTATTCTATATATTCTATATATTTATTTTTATTTCATTTGTTTTATACATGTTGATATTGTGCAGACCTCTGTTAATAAAGGAACTAGGGCTGGGCGATATGGACCAAAAGTCATATCTCGATATTTTCTAGCTAATGTTGATACTCGATATATATCTCGATATTTTTTCTGTGCCTTAATTGGGGTTTCCCCCAAAGCCTTATAGCATAGCATCTCTGTTAGCATCTCTGTTAGCATCTCTGTTAGCATCTCTGTTAGCATCTCTGTTAGCATCTCTGTTAGCATCTCTGTTAGCTTCATTTTTTTCTGAGGCAAACCCTTAAAAAAACAGTCAGTTTTAATACAAAGCCTCGTGCCAAATGTCACACAGGTTCCTTTATTAACAGAGGTCTGCACAATATCAACATGTATAAAACAAATTAAATAAAAATAAACTGCCTGCATATATAGAATAAAAATGCTTCTTGAATAAAATAAAACAAATATCCCTTTCCTGCATAACAATTAAATTAAAATACACTGTAATTAATACAATGTAGACAGTAACAGGCAGACTTTTCCACTGAGGTTGACAGTTGTGCAAATAACAAAACATTTGTGCAAATGTCAAATAAAACATTCAAGTCAATTTGTCAGAAAATAAATCAAAATCATAAAAAAATATATATATTTTTTTTAAATCGAAATAAACAATATTGTCTAGTACCATATCGTGTTTGAAAATATATCGATATATATTAAAATCTCGATATATCGCCCAGCCCTAAAAGGAACCTGTGTGACATTTGGCACGAGGCTTTGTATTAAAACTGACTGTTTTTTTAAGGGTTTGCCTCAGAAAAAAATTAAGCTAACAGAGATGCTAACAGAGATGCTAACAGAGATGCTAACAGAGATGCTAACAGAGATGCTAACAGAGATGCTATGCTATAATGCTTTGGGGGAAACCCCAATTATGGCACAGAAAAAATATCGATATATATCGAGTATCAACATTCAGCTAGAAAATATGGAGATATGACTTTTGGTCCATATCGCCCAGCCCTAGACAGTTCATAGTCACCTGACTGAAAATTAGATGCAAATCCATCATTGTCGTCATCGCACAAGCTTTTTCTCCTTTCGCGCAGCATCAATTGTGATTGAGGTTTTAGCAACGAGAGTAACTGTGAGTGGCTCAAATTATACCAATAAATAACATGAAATAAACCAAGTTAACGAATGAAACAAATTAATTTAACAAATGAAAATAGGCTTAATATCTTACCAAGATGAGTTTGTTTCGTTCAAAACTCCGACGTGCTTTCTCTTCAAATGCATCACTGACGTCATCTTTTTATTCTCCGTATCGAAGCTAAAAGGCTCCCGAACTTTTATTACGTGCAGCTGCAGAGACGCTATCGCGCATGTGCGACTCTCTGCAGAGATTGTATTGAAGTGAGACGCCTCACTCCGTTGGAAAAACACGTCTGGGGACAATTGTGGACAATGGAATTCATTGTCAATTTTGATTATTGATTTTTGTCGACAACGTTGACGAATCGTTGCAGCCCGACTGGATCCGAGCCGCCACACTTTCACTTCTCCTCCGGAGCGTGACTTCCTGTCTGGGGTCGGGGGGTTTACCGCCACACTTCCTGTCCCTCCCTGGCTCCACCTACGGGTTCTGTGAAACCCCCCGGGACTCTACCGGTCCCCCCTGAGGTTCTGAGGTTCTGACCTCAGACCGGTCCTCACTCCTCCAGGACCCGGACCAGGTGGTTCCCCAGCGGGGGGAACTCACGGCCCTGGTGTCGATCAAAGCAAAGAGAGTTTTTCTCATCTTCCTGTTTCTGGTAAACGCAGCGTTGTGGTCGCCGTGGAAACGTCAGTCTGTTCACAGCGTGAGAGATTGTCATGATTTAATAGTTCCAGTCGGATCCGGATTGGAAATGAATTAAACGGATTCATGGAAGCAGCTCAGTGCTCGGGGTCCAGATCTGGGTCCAGGTCCAACTATAAAGCTGAAGCTACTAAGCTTCACTTACTCTTAGTAAGTGTAGCTTAGTCGTCTCCAAGAGTCTCTAGAGTGAAATATTGCACATCAGCCTGAAATAAAACAGTCAATCATGAGACTTTCTCATCTCCTCATTTTGAAACCTAATAATACAATGTCAGTGTTTTACATGAGACAATAATACTGAAGAATTTATGGATTTCACTCTGTGATCTGTGATCAGTGATCATTGATCAGTGATCTGTGATCGGCCCTCAGAATGGCTGTGATTAGCATGTAGCGGCGGCGCCGGATCAGAGAGTCTGTTACTGCTGCTGCTGAGACGCAGACGAGGAAATCTCCCCCTGGGACCCCGAACCCCCCACACCTCCTCCTTCCTCTCCTCCTCCTCCTCCTCCCTCCATCCTCAGCTCCGTCTACTACGCCCCCCCTCCTCCCCCCCTTCCTCCTCCTCCTGCTGCAAATCACTTTTATGTCTTTCACTCTCAGGTCTTTGTTTATTTTCTTCTCCACACTTCTCCATCCCTCCATCTCCACATCCCTCCATCTCTCCACCTCCTTCCATCTCTATCCCTCCATCCCTCCTTCCTTCTCCATCCCTCCATCTCCACATTCCTCAATCTCTCCATCCCTCCATCTCTCCACCTCCTTCCATCTCTATCCCTCCATCTCCATCCCTCCCTCCATCTCCACTTTCCTCCATCCCTCCATCCCAGTTGTGGGTCCACATCTTGGTCATGTGACCCTGGTTTACGGCACCTTCCTCCCAACCCCCCCACGTCCCAGCGCTGCATCACCCTCGTTAAGAAATCGCTCGTTAAGACTTGATCCCAGACCCCCCCTCTCTCTCTCCAGACCCCCTCCCTTCAGACACCACCATCCTCCACCTCCCTCCAGACCTCCATCCCTCCCTTCATCCTTGAAGGTGAAGTTCCACAAACTCACATGTTCATAACACACGTCTCTGTCGTCGTCTCTCATGTTTACGGTGGCGCAGTGCAGAGGGGGGGGGGTGGTCATGTGACTGCTCCCTCAAACAAAGAACCTGTGATACACGCACATATATATATACACACACACACACACACACAGATATATACACACACACACACACACACACACACACACACACACACACACACACACACACACACAGATATATACACACACACACACACACACATACGCACATACATATATACACACACACACACACACACAGGTGTGTCATCGCTGGAACTGACGAGCAGGTCGAGAACAGACTTTGTCTTTGTCTCCTTCTGTGGCACACACACATACGCATTCTCACACACACACACACACACACAGCTCATGAAAGCCTGTCCGGATCAATGGATGCTGATCCCGGTGACCAGCATCAATAACAGGGTGGAGGATCGTCTCACCGCCACATCAGGGACGTGACACCAGCGTATTATTATTATTATTATTAATAATAATAATAATAATAATAATAATAATATTATTAGGACACAAGCTTATTATTATTATTATCATCATTTTTATTATTATTATTATTATTATTATTATTATTATTAGGACACCAGCTTATTATTATTATTATTATTATTATTATTAGGACACCAGCTTATTATTATTATTATTATTATTATTATTAGGAAACCAGATTATTATTATTATTATTATTATTATTATTATTAGGACACCAGATTATTATTATTATCATTATTATTATTATTATTAGGACACCAGCTTATTATTATTATTATTATTATTATTATTATTAGGACACCAGCTTATTATTATTATTATTATTATTAGGACACCAGCTTATTATTATTATTATTATTATTAGGACACCAGCTTCTTCTTCTTCTTATTATTATTAGGACACTAGCTTATTATTATTATTATTATTATTATTATTATTATTATTAGGACACCAGCTGCTTATTATTATTATTATTATTATTATTTTATTATTACTATTATTATTAGGACACCAGCTTATTATTATTATTATTATTATTATTTTATTATTACTATTATTATTAGGACACCAGCTTATTATTATTATTAGGACACCAGCGTATTATTATTATTATTATTATTATTATTATTATTATTAGGACACCAGCGTATTATTATTATTATTATTATTATTATTATTATTATTAGGACACCAGCTGACCTCGGGGACGGAGCAAACACGGAGAAAACAGATATAGTGGCCAGGAAAGTATGTGAACTCCAGAAACGAGTTTCCTGCATGAATGTTCCCTAAAATGATACGAGACGTTGATGTGGGTCACCAGGACAAACCGGGACGTCCCTCGTCCTCCGTCCTCCGTCCCGGCACCAGAGACCCGTCAGTCCCTCAGGGACCAGAACCCGGACCCCTGCAGGTCTGAGGGGGGTGGTCCCCGGTAACCATGACGACGGAGGGATCCAGGATCCTCCAGTCTGACCTTCTTACGACCGGATCTATTTTTAGATTCTCCACGTTTCCCTCCGTCCTCGGTGGAAGGTGTTTGTGTAAAACATCCCGGGAGACGGTTGCCATGGAGACGGTGGCAGTTGTAAAACCCGGCGCCGGTCGTTTAGCAGGGTCGAGGGCGTTGATACGACGCTCACAGGACGTTTGACTGACAGCCGAAGCAAAGTAATTAGCTTTTAGACAAGCTGCTAATTTATTTAAGTTAGAAAACATTATTCATCTGATAATTTTAATTAAAATATGAGAAGTTGGTCCCAGATTCACTAATTCCAGTTGATTTCCTCGCAGAGCTTCAGTGCCGCCCCCGAGGGATGGGTTCACCTGCAGAACCTGGGGTCACGTGAAGGTCAGGGCTCGCCGTGACCTTTAGCTTAACATGAGCGGAGCAGCAGAGCTACGTTACGTTTCTCTGCTCCACTTTTCCTAGCTCACTGACTGCGTTTACATGCATCAATAACCCTTTTAAAACCCGAATATTAGCAATAACCCGGTTTTGCACGGCCATGTAAACTCCAATAACCCCTTTGAATAACCCGAATTTGCTCATATTGGGGTTTTTAAAACCCCAATATGAGCCCTGGGTTACTCCTTTTAAAACCTGAATATTGGGTCATGTAAACGTAACGGAATATCCCCATCAAACGGAACAGGAATTTGTTTTCTGCACATGTTCTGTTCACAAGGAATCCTGGTCTTTTGAGTCCAGGAAGTTCTTCTAAACACGGAGAAACAAGACCAGGAGGAGACTAATCACTTCATAAATGTAATGAAGGATATGAACATTTCTGCATTTGTAGACGGTAGAAAGTACTGGGATAGCGAGATTTACAAGAAGGTGAGAGATAAGTTGAAGCAGCATTTGTTTTGAATTTGGAAACAGGAAGAAGAAGCAGAAATGAGGGGAATTGTGTCATCACGTTCTCCGTGCGTCGCTGGTTTGATCCAGATATCCTGAATGATTAATTACCATGGAAACGGAATATTCCCAATGTTTCAGTAACCGGAATATTAGCAATAACCAGAATTTTG